>NC_031768.1:20379329-20679329 GCF_001522545.3 Parus major
GGGGCGGGCGGGAGGGAGGACGGGGGTGAGGGGAGTTGAATGATTGAACTTTCTTGTGTAGTTTCTGCGCCGCGGAGGTGTCCGTCCCCGGCGCAGCCCGGCACCAGCCCGCCGAGCGGGAGCGAGCTTACCCCGGCGCCTGCAGCCGCCCCTCTGCCCTGCTCTCCCACAGAGCGATGGTGCCGAGGGCGCCCGGCGTGTCCCTCGCCCTGCTCCTCTGGGTGACGGCCGCCTGCGGCAGCCCCGACGGGTCGGGGGCCGCCGCCGCCGCCCGAAGGCAGGAGGAGGCTTTCGCCACCGCCAGATGCACCTCCAGGTGCCTGAGCCTCCAGATCACCCGCATCTCCGCCTTCTTCAAGCATTTCCAGGTAGGGGCACGGCACCGCGCAGGGAGCCCCTCTGCCGCCGTCCGGAGAGCGGGTGTCCCCGGGCTGGGGGCGGAAAGGACGGCCGGGGCCGGGGCGCCTCTCGGCCAACTTGGGGGCCCGTGCTCCCAGGGGACGGCCGGCACCTGGAGGCGCCGGACAGGTGGGCACGGCCCCGCGGCAGCGCCGAGCTCCGTCGGTGCCTGTGGGTGCCGGCTGGGCTCCCCGCCTGGCGGCTCGTGGGGCTCCTGGCACGCTCTGCCCCGGCTTCTCACAGGTGCCCGGTGCTCCCGGCCGCTGCCTCCGGTGGTGTCCGAGGCGGCGGGGCGGGCGCGACACGGGGCTCCCGGGCCGGCGGTGCGCTTCGTCCTGCGAGCGACGGGCGGTGCGGCGGCGATCCCGCGGGGCTCCGCCTGCCTGCGCCGGTGCGCCAGGCCGCCCGCAGGTGGTTCGCTTCCCCAGCCCGGTGGGAAAGTTCTAGCCTGTTTTTAAGAGCGATAATCGTGAGCGTGTAATACTTGGTTCTGACCTCCTGGAAGGTGAGGGTGGGGGTAACTCTTTTTCTTTTTTGTTTTTCTCATCTGGGACAGAGAGGCACATCTCTGGCTAACGGGAGTGGATAAGTAGGGATAAAGTGGAGAGAAATAGAATTGAAGTGGTGGGACTTAAAATGAAAGCTGGAAGCAGTGCGGGGCTAGTACAAGAGCAGCGGGTGTCCGCCCGTCCTTTTCCCTCTTCTGGTTATACACGCACCTTTCCCTTTTCCTTTCCCCACCTGTTCTTCACTGCGCAAATATTAAACGTAGCCGAATTCATCCAAATGATGGAAACCCTTCCGAGCTGCAAGCCGTTCTCGCTGCCCAGAGCCGCTCTGGGGAAGGGCCGGCCGGCTCGGTGTGAAGGGAGCCAGCCCGGCCCTTCGGGGTGGCACATAGCCGGCATCGCGCCGCTCGCTCAGCCCGGCCTTGCCGGTCGGTGAGAAACCGGGAGCGCCCGGGTAAATGCTTTGGGTGCAGCTGCGTTCGGGGCAAAGGTGTTGGCACCAAAGGCAGGTCTCAGAGATATTTAAGGATAAACCGATTTAAAAGAGAAAAAAAAAAAAAAAAAGGTGAGCTGTGTGTGTGCATTGTAAGGGGAGCAGGAAGTTGGTTGGGTGCCTGTAACCGGGTTTGGGTTGAAGAGACCGGGCTTGCGACCCCAGACGGGGGGAGAAGGGGCTGCCCTGCCCTGGCCGCTGCTCCGCGGGGCTCGGCCGGGGGCGGTGGAGCGCTCGCTGTCAGCGTGGCCCGGCATCACGGGATGGCCTGAAAGGAGGATACCCATTAATATGGTTCATTATCCCAGAAACCGGTTAGTATTTTTATTGCGTTGTCAAGCGGTTGTAACTTACTTGTTTTACAGTTTCAGTGGCTAAAGAGGTAGTTTAGCTCTTTACTGAAAGGCGCTTTTTTTTTTCTTTTTTTGTGTGTTTTCTTGGCAAGATTTCTTTTTCAATGTAAAACTGCTGACAATGCACAGTGCCAACAATCGTGATTACATTTTAATTAGCTATAGCGAAATAAGTAGGGAATTACTCAGTTAGGACTTGATAACTGGCTGTTTTTTGTATTCAGTTGAAAATCTCAGAGTTTTAACCCCAACCTGCTAAACCACATGGTAATTTATCTAAATTACTAGGGATTAAACTCCTCTTAGACATGAAACGACTGTAATGTTCGGAAGATAAAGTGCTCTCGTTTATAAAAGTTAAATTCTCCATTGTCTTATAACAAGAAAAAGGAGGAGAGTTTTAAAGTACATCAAGCATCCAGTGTTCTCACAGGAGACTGATAAGACAGTGTGGACAGTAGGATGTGCAGGTTTGGCCAGATTGTTCCATGCTGGCTAAAGGGTATGACGTTCCTTCCATTTCTTTCTCTTCTAGCCATTCCCCTCTCCTTTTCATCTCAACTGGTAGCAATTTCTGGAGTTCTTTTCATTTCAGATGCCCACTTATCTTGTAATCTGATTCAGCCTTTGAAGCAAACTAAACACCAGCTCTTCCCAATCAGAGCAGGAAGGAACTCTAGTGTCTCCCAGTTAGGCAAGAATTGAAAGAAGACTGACCCACTCATTTCTCAGCCCTGCTTTAGGTACAGCCTCACTGGTGGGGGTTAGGGAGACAGCAGCTGGATGCTTTGCAAGAGATGATGTCCCCAAAACTTCACAGAGACTTAATTTCACATAGTTTATGGTACTAAAGTCACATTATTAACAACTTTATAAAGAGAATGAGGTAGTATGAACAGAAAGTCTGGGTTAATTCTACACCTTCTGGCTCTTGTTTGAATGGCAACAAATATTTTTCCAACTTCCAAATGGTCACAAGGGATTTTAATTCATTTCCCCTTCTCACAGAGCATTTTCACCCATTTTTTGTTACTGTCCTTAATTTTAAAAGTTTCAAGAGAGGTATTCTTTCTAAAAACACTTTTGTTAATTTACGCTTGGGAAGCATTTCTTAGCCTATTTTAAATGTACATTGTCAGTAGGAAATTATTTTAACTAGAGCATAGGACAAATAATAGATTTTTTTTTTCCATGTAGACTATTGACGTGGGCTAGAAGAATCAGTCACCTAAATCAAAAATCCTTGATCTTCAGAATGCTTGTTGAAGGGGCATGGATGCCTGCTTATTCCTCTAAAATCCCCATGGCCGAGGGAGTTTTCCAGTTCTGGTGGTGTTGGGAGGTTCCATGTAGAGGTTATACCAAAGGATGCATGAGATCAATAGGAGAGTTATGCACTGCATGGGTCTTACACACAATGAAATGTGTATGTTTTGTATCTGTGGCCTATCTCCAGGCCATGAACTTTCACAGAGGGCATGGTAGCACAAAGTCCTTTCATCATAAACAATCAAACAAAAAAAGGTAAGCAGAAGGGGTCGTAGCGAATTCTCCTTTTACATAAAATCTTACTAATTACATGCTCATCCACACCAGAGAATTATGTTTAATCTCTAAATGAAAGGACTTTAGCATATCTCTTCTATCTTACTGGAATGTGTTCACTAGTGGGCTTTAGCTTGCTGTAAAACTTTGCAGATGAGAGAAACTGGTTTTATCCCAACTGTGTAACTTAGGCCCCTGGACAGCACTGGATGAAGCCTGTGACCAGACGGAGTAATGGCAAAGAGAACTCATCTCTCTAGCCTTATGTTCAGAGTACTTATTTTAAGCCATTTTGGGTGTTGACACTAGAGTTTTACTATGACTGTTGCAAAATGTGTATGAGAGAGTAATTGGAGCATTCACTGGAACCTGTCCATGCCCCTGGGTCACTGCCTTGATAAAGCAGAGTTCCTAGTGCTGTGCTGCTTTTTTTCACAAAATTGTCTCTAAAACACCTGAACAGGGGAGGATGGCAAGAGTGTTCTTCCAGTAAGCAAGAACTTGACCATCAAATGGCCTGCTTAAGAGGAGAAGGTGTAGATTTGAACCTTAAAGTCTATCAGTGTTGTGTGCATTTGGCTGTCATCTAAAAGAGCATGCCTGGATGTTAGTATGGTGCCCTTATAAAATGGGAAGGGCAGTTCCTACTCTAGTTTGAAATGAAAGGAAGGACTAAGGTGTCTGGCTCCATAAGAAACACCAAGACTGTGAATCCTGTGTGGAAAAAGGCATGCTATTTTAGGGACAGAAGTTGTACAGTGATGTCATCGGACATATTCTTTCCTTCAGCATTTTCTTATTAAGGCAGTTTCTGTCACAGTGTTTTAGTTGCTCTCCAGGAGAAAGGTACAAATTTTAATTTGATGTATTCAGAGTTTGTTTGTGAATCTAGTTTTATAGTAATTTGGGACAGTAGGTAAAGTCCTCATGAAGATAAGGTCAGTTACTACACGAATTTTTGTTTTCTTGAAAAAGATACGGATGTAAACAGGGACCTTATACAGCCAGCTGGACAAGAGGCCTGATTCCTCAGATTAGTTTTGCTAGGGCTTTTCTGCACAACCTGCCTGTTTTAGTGAAGTGAGACTAAATTCCTTGCATTGCTGTGTGTGGGTATAGCCTTTCCCATTTGTAATATTAGTTGTGGATGAACTCCTTTCATTTTGGGGAAGCAGGCATGGCAGTGACCTTTAATGTTTTGTTTTGAAGTTGAGTGAAAAAATTTGGATTTTAATCTCTATTGCCAGCCATCGGAGCCATGTTTTAAAATTGGCATGATCAAAATTTTCTTTGTGGATAAGAGTTTGAACATCACTGTAACTACTTACCCTAAAAATGTTACGGAGAGCAAACGGTTTACTTTGACCTGTGAATTTGTTGATCTTTGTTTTAGCTGGTATCTGTTATAGACCTCTCAAGCTCAAGTGTCTTCCTGTGTAATATATGCAACTTGGTAGTTTACTTAAGACAGAGGAGTGGTCAGTCTTGTTTACTGGGTCAAAAGCTGAGAGGCTGGTAGAACATGCACTAAGAATTTGGGGTAGCTGCCAATAAAATTGCCTTCTTTGTGGTGTGGAGTCACTGGAGAGGTTATAGCCATATGCTCACAGAGTAACAGAGGCTGAGGCTGAACAGCACCTCCTGGCAACTTGTTCTAGTGTTTAACCATCCTCATTGTAATAAAAAAGGAGTTTTCTCATGTTCAGATGAAGTTTCCCATGTTTCAAATTTGACCATCACCTCTTGTCCTGTTACTGGGCTTCATTTTCTTTACTCTCTCCCATCAGGTACTTAAAAATGTTGATGAGAACCCTTAAAGGCTTTTCTATTCCAGACAAAACATTCCCAGTTCTTTTAGCTTCTTATGTGAGGGATAGTCTATCCCTTTTCTGGGCTCCCTTCACTAAGTCCATTACTTTCCATGTAATGGGGAGCCCTATACTTGGCCTAGCACTCCAGGTGTGGAGGAGTGACTAGAGCAGAGAACAGAATTGGCTACATTTTAAAGGTGTAATGCCAGCTAAAGATTGTTACTCGCTTCTAAATTCATTTTCACAATTTAGATTTTCTTACATGAGTTTATATGTGATCATTTATGATTGTCAGTGTTTTAAAACCAAAATGCGGAAAGTTTTTTCCATCTTTTTAGACATTGGTGATCTCACTATAGTTTCATCATTTTTGAGGGGGTAATCTTCAGCAGTAAATTGAAATTTAGCAAATGCATTTCTTTATTTATCAGGGGGAAGTGCAGATACTGGAGATGGCTTGAACAGGCTTATGAGAGATTGTTTAAACTCTTTAAAATGGGCACTGGTTAGAAACATACAGGCAACACCATGGATGACCTTGGTCACATAGGGATTCTGTGTTCATGTTGACTTATTTGCAAAGTGGATGAATTGTAGTTGAAAATCTTGGTACAGCATAGACATCCCTCAAGTGGTAAGCCAATTTTGTGATATATGGAAGGAAATTAGAGAGAAATTTCCTTTTTGTAAATGTGATTTAGTGTAAATCTAATAGTGATATACTATGATTTAGTACTTAGGAATTAGTACTAAGTTAGATGAGCCAAGGCTAACTCAAAGTTGTTTTTGAAAGTATGGAAAAATATTGTTTTAAGCTAATAGAGCCATATGTTGCATAATGTTTAGTAGCTGTAAAAGGGAACAGCAAAGCCCTAAAAGTTTGTTATATTGAATGACTGATAACTGTATGGTGGTAGGAGGTTGTTTTTACTGTTGTAGAAGCACTGTTGCTTTTCAGGACAACTGAAGTTTTTGAAGAAAAACAGACAATTCTTTTAAGTAAGTAATAAAAGGTTCTCAGATTTTATATCTGCAAGCAAATAATGTGCAAGTGATTACCTCTAGATAAGCAATACCAGATTTCACCTACAAGTCAGGAAGCTGGTTGTCTACATACCAGCACATCTGCCTTCAAATTGCCTGTAACTCTAAAGTGACTGCACCTGCAATAATCTGCACTGAGTCCCAGCTGGGAAAGTGGTGGCCAGCCTGAAATTTTAGGGTGCATGTGTCTCTCTGTGCTCTGCTGTAGAGACACTGGAAGTCATGAAGAAACCGTTTATTGTAACTGTCTCAATTCTGAAACTATAAATTGTTTTTCATTAAATCTTTTGAAAATCTATGGGGTACTTTTGTAATGAGATATGGTAGATATGTAGCGTGTTATTCCCAGAATGTTTCAGTGCCAATGGACAGGCTTCCCAAGCACTGAGTTTGCTTAGTTCTCTTGGGACACGTTCACAACCTTTTCCAAATGTGAAGATGTGTGCCATCTGCTTTTGTTGCCGTTACAGTACTCATCTCCTTTCCAAAAATAGCCTTTGTGTTAAATAATTCTGACTTTCAGATGTCTTGTAAAGCACACTGCTGTTAATTGATTTCCACAGACAAATGGTAGCATTTGTCATTACTTTGTTTTTCTCAAAACTTGTTAAAAGTTCCAATCATCCTCCTGTTTTTAATGTTCATATAGCTTATGATCTGGATTATTATTCTGGCATTTGGTGTGCTCTTATTATTAAGATCTGCAGTCATGAGAAGGTGTACAGATCTAACAGAATCTTAGGTAAAACCTATGAGAATGAAAGGTTTGTTTTGAATAACCATGGTTGCATCTAGTGAAAACAGCTGCCTTGTTCACCATATTGTGTAATTGAGCTATAGTTAGTCTTTGCTGTTGTAACCTGGTCTGGAATGAGCCTCCCTGATTTCAGTGGGAGTTACATTAACTTTCCCATAACCAGATTCAAATATCTTTGGGCTCAGTGAGTGCTTGCAGAGTAGATAGGAGTTCAGGGGTTTACATATTCTGGTCATTGTTTTCTAGTAGTTTAGATGACTCTGGACTTGGGACCTTAAACTTGCCCACTGATTTCCTAAATTAAAATACTTGTCTGAGTCTAAAGTGTAAGTTTAAATGCGAATCAAAGGAACTGTATGAAAATGTAAGTGAATATTAAACAATTGTATTGAACGAGTTGCCAAGATATTTTTCTCATATTACTTGTGTATTCTTACATATCAAGAGAAAAAATTCTTTATGTTTGTGTTCATAAAATCAAAATCAATGTTAATTTGGTAAATGTGCTGGATACCAGGTACAATTAACCCAACAGGAATTACTAACAGGTTTTAAAGCAGACATTTTATGTATAGAAAATATTGGCAAAGAATAGTTTAAATGTCACAGTCATATTGGTGAGGGGGAGGAGATGCTGCTTTTGAAAGACATTAGAAAACTTCTGAAGAAAAACACTGTTCTAAAATGTAAATATTTTTTCCATTTGAAGATATAGACACTTAATACAGAGCAAAAGGTTTTTCAGATGGGCACTATTCACATTAACACTATTATTTAAAGCATTATTTGTTGTCTGAATATGGATTGTTTCCGAGTGCTAGTTGTCTAGTGCTGTGAACTTAATTTAAATGTATTTGATTTAGTAAGTGTTGTATAAGAAAAAAAAACAAACCCAAAACATTGCACTTCTGAGACAGCTTGAAAAGCAGAGTGATTTTCCAGATGCTTGTCGCTTGTCATTTTGTAAAGGGCATCTTCTTAAGATAGAGTGCTGAATTAGTGTTTGCCTATAGAGATTGTCATTCACAAACTGACCTACATCTCCACTAGCCATTCTACGAGAATTTTGCTCTCTCTGACTAGCTGGGTTGGGGTACACAGCCAACTTTTGTAAACAGAAAGTACTGTAATTTAGCATCCATATTTTTAAAGATTGAAAATAGGAATAATGACCGAGTATCTGGAGCATCCCACAGAAGACAGACACTTCTGTATTGATATTTAGTAGCTGGTGCCTAGCAAATGTAAACCTTGCAATAAAAAAGCACTTGCCTAGGAGTTTACACCATGAATCTTCATTTTTTGATCTTTCCCACAGCTGAGCCATGTAAGACTTTATACTTCAAAAACCTTTCAAGTCCATGAAAAGCCTTCTGTTGATTTCAGCTGGATCAGGTCCATGTATGAACACTAGGTCCATGTAGTCAACAAAGTAGAGTGCTGTGAGCTTGGTGTCCCAACTCCAGTTGTATCTGTTTTTCAGTCTTTTAATAACCAAGAGGTCACAGGACACAGAGGTTGAGAGCTGGGGGTGTTGAAAGGTAAGTGGACCCTTTAAACTTGAAAGTAGAATACTGTTCCTTTCATCTCTGATTCAAAAGAATCACAGTCTTTCCATCCACTGAAAAGAATATCAGATATTTCCAGTTTTGGGGAACAACCCCAGTCTAAAGTTTTAATTGAATTTCTGTTGTCCTTTGTGAATAACATTTTTACCAATGTGTCTATCTAGACTGTCAAAGAGATATGACATGAAATTTATGTACATACACATGTAATTACATTCCTTTAAAAAAGAAGAGACTTGTCTCAAGCTTGCACCAGGACATGACTCCCCTGGTAAGCAGCTGAGGTTGCTGAGGAACACATGCCTTCAGAACTTGCAGCAGAAGCAAGATGGGGGACGGAGTTTCAGGATGGAGAAAGGTGGAGATGGGTAAACTCTAGCAGGCTTACAATGCTGGAAGGAGAAATTCTGTGAGAGTAGAGGGCACTGTAAAATTTCCTGTGACACAATTAATTGAAATTAAGGAATTATGGAAACATAGAATGGTTGTAATGGGTCTGTAGGAAGAGGTGTTTGTAGCTGTTTCTTGAGAATATTTTTTATTTCTGTTCTTTCTCAGCTGCTTGAAGTTTTACATGGTTTAAAAAATGTAATTTTTCTTGTTTGTAATACGGTAAAAATGTTTTGAAAATCCTTTTGTCTTCATTGAAGAGGTCGGTTACAGGAAAGGCTATGAAAATTCACAACAAAATTCTAGCTGACATTGTCTTTCATATCAGAACTTAGACTGCTTCCACTGTAATTCCTCAAGTGGTCATAGCTGAAACTGCAAACCTGGCCAAGGTAGTGAAGCCTGTTCTTTCTGCCTGTGAGGGCTGCAATCTAGCTGTCATGGATCCTGTAATAAGATGAGGAATATTTGCTTCAGAGCAAATGTCTTCTGTCCAGACAGTCAGAAATAGAGGCTGATGGTGAAGATTGGATGAGAATAATGTACTCATTTAGTCTAGTGCAAACATAGTTCAACTTTCCTTGCTATTCTTATGAGAATTTAGAAGCATAGTTCTGTTTTTCTTTTTTTAATGGATTACTCTTTAGGGAAGTTATCTTCACAGTAATTTATATTTAAAAAAAAAGAAAAGTGGTCTCAGTTCACGTACATAAGTGTGATTTCTCAGCTAGTGATTTAGGCCATGAGCATAGGGCAATACATCATTTGTACTTAACTGATCATGCTTTTTAACTGCTAATGACTGGAACATTCCAGTCAGGCCTCAGGGCATTTTTGGACTAGACACTACAAATTCATTTTTTGACCTCAGTGCTATAAGACTTTGGGTTTCCTTTGAATTCAGCACATGGCTGAACAGATATGTGAAGCAGCAAATAGTGAGGAAGGGATGATAACGATGAATTGTTATGGTGATGATGTCCTAATACAGTGGCTATTTGTCATTCTCTTCCCCAGAATTTGTATCCCTATATATAAACTATTTCAACAGTGTGGCTTTTTTTTTTTTTTTTCGATTAGATGATGGTTGTAGCTGCTTTGATAACAATAAAATCATGTTAATGTGTAACTACAACTAGACAGTAATGAATCACACCACTATCTGCCCCCATTTTAATTAGTTACAAAGAGTGTATAATATGTTGACATTTGATTTGTACCTAACAATTTTGGGAAGGGAACTGGAACTAAAAGAGCTGGAGGCTTTCTTCTGTTTTGAAATTTCCTTCTTTGCAGCTGTGAACTGGGATCAAGAATTAGCCAGACATTGGTCAGTCTGGATATGCAGTAGGTAGAAGAAACATTTGGGATTAGACAAACTGACACAGAGAGGTACAAATAATCCAATTAATGAAGAGTGTGTCACTTCATATAGTACTTAGTAGCAGCTATGGGACATGTTTGTCAGGATAGATAAAGAAAGAAGATGTAGATTTTTACGGCTAGGAGCTTATTGCTGGATTTTTTTCTTTGAGTTAAAAAGTTGAATACACAATGTGAAAGACAGTAGGCTTTTGGTAAATTTCGTGGGTTTTCTGTCCAGTGGTTCCTCACTGACCAAGTGGAGTAGAAATGTACACATGCAGTATATTAGTTGATATTTTACAAGATTTGGTTTATTCATAGATTCACCCCCATGCATTTGAGCACTGGAAATCATCGAAGCCCAAATTCTCAATGGCAATTAATGTGGAACAGCAAACAATTATTTCAGGTCTTCTTCCTGTCTTTAAAACTGTCCTTATGCAGAAAAAGAGAGCAGCAGTGTGAACTAGACTTGAAAGTTAAACTTAACCTCAGCTGTTTTCCAAATTGTAGAAAAGTAAACATTTACAGTTTCTTAAAGGATGTGTTGGCAGCCTTTGTTTTGTAATAGAAAACATGACTCAGTTTTAAAGACTGAAGAACTTTGCAAATGAATGTAGGGTATGCTTATGTTGTTTTCTTTAACTGAAGATCTTTCAGGTCTCTGACTGGTACTCATTGATTCTTCCATTTATATAATTAATAGCTTAAGACAGGATTTTTCTGGAGTTTTTGTTTCTGGCCTGAGTCTAATATCCTTAAGACTTGATAGTAATATATCCAATGGTTTCAATGGACATAAGACTAAGCCAGTGAAAATATATTAAAAATATCTATTTAGAGTTTATAGATAAAAAGAAGAAAGTTCTCAGTATGCTGTTTAAAGGTGATTAACGTGAATTTATTAAATACTATGTTATTGCATTATGACCTCTTTCTTTTCAGTTCAGGGTGGCAGTAAATAACAATGCCATTAGGACAAAGTATAACTGAATTGCCAGTTATATGCTAGGTGCGCCTTTAAATATTTTTAGAAGAGATTCTTTCAGATAACAAGGGAAGGTAGAAGCAATTTAATGTAACCAGAGCTAAGTACCACTAAAGACAGTAAAAAATATTTTTTTAAAAGATGAGATACTGCCCAGTTTCTGATTGTTACTCCATATATCCAGGTGCCCTCAGGGATTCCAGAGTATCCCTGTAAGTTTCATCAACAGGCACGGCTTGTTCTCTTAATAATAGGAGCAGATGTCAATTTTGGGTACCTCTAAGATGCTTAGTCATACCTAGTAGATCCATCTGGTATAGATCGAGCCTCAGTTAACTTGTTCTCACCCATGAACTTCCCACTGAGACAGTTAATCGAGCAGAGCTCCTCGAGTCCAGTGAAAAAGAAACTTAAATACTATCAATCCACTTGTAGTAGCAGAACCCCCTTCACTGTCTTTCTTAATTGCTTTACACAGGTGAGAAGGCTAGTAAAGTGGAAGGAATCTTTATAATTGGGACTGAATTCCTGGAGCATACCTCCAGTATCAGAGAGTTTCCAAAAAGGGAACAACTGAAATATTCTGTCAGTCAGAAGGTGATTTAAGAAAGAGAAACAGAATCTTAATATAAAATGCCTGCTGATAGTACAAGTTATTGACAACTGATATTAACTGCAGTTGTCCCTATTGTATGAGCTTAAGGATATATATTACAAAGGTTTTCTTTTGTGGCTGTTGATTTAGATTAAAGATACAAAAGCAAGTGCTAGGCTTCATAACTGGTGTGATCCTTGCAGTGAATTATGTGAAATTCCATATCCAACTGTTTACATTAACTGGAGGCTTTAAGATGCTGTGGCTTGGGTAGGGACTTAGACTGTGCTTTGACATCTCTCATGTTACAAGCCTTTCAGTAACTTCAATGCAAATTAACCTGATTTAATTTTAAACTCTTTCACCTGGTGCCAGAAACGTCTGAAACATGATGGACCTGTCAGCAAATGATTGTTCTGCGTAACAGCTACATCTCTGGTAACCATATGTGTTAATGACAAATGCTTCAGTCCTGCCTTGAAGAGAGATTTATTTTCCTTTTATGGTGTGTCTTCATTAGTTAGTTATAAGACTGTATTCTAAAAACCTGGCATATGATGTGCTTTTATGTTTGTGGGAAATTTTATGGCAATGTGATGAAGCAGCATAAATCTTCCACTGAAGATTGTCACTGAAGAAAGATCACGTTAATATTCCTCTACCTTGAATTATATGCGAAGTTTTAGTATATTGTTATCAATAGAATTTAATGTTGATTTTTTTTATCTCTCTCATCTGTCCTTCCACAGTCTTGGGTTGCTTGCAAGGTGGTCTGGAACACTGGACTGCAGCAATTGTCCCATGGAATATACATTTCTTGTAGCACACAGTTCTTAAACTGGAAAAAGCCCCTAAGAAAACAGCAAGAACCTATTGTAACTTACATTAAAAGGCTGATTCTCTCAGGAACATACTGTCAGCGTTGCAGGGCCAAAGGGTCTCAGCTGGGATCAGGTTAGCAGATGTGTTAAATTTCAAGTGGAAAGGGAAAGGCTCACCCTCCCTGAAATGTGCTCTTTCCCTTGATGCCTGCTTTTCATCCATTGTCAACACAATGTCATCACAACTTCTGCTGTTGTGGGAGCTATTACCATTCCTTAAAACAGGATAGGAGTAAGAATGTGGTCTGCACACAAGCACCAACAGGGTTTACAGGTTTGGGAGCTGGGACAAGACAGCAGCACTGACTGATCCAGAGAGAGCATCATGACTTCCTCTGCTTGTGTGACACTTAGGAGAAGGACATTCAGTAAGTGATGTGAAGTGTAGTATCTGAGCTAATGCTACTGGCATCTACTAGACTTTATGATAGGCTTAATTTGGCAGCCCTGTGTGCTGGCCTTATGCAGAAGTGAGAGCTGGCTTGGAAAGGGACAGGCCAAGGACCAAAAAAATAGACACCATGGAGAGAAGAGTGTTAACCTGATATCAGGGAAATAAGACTTCTTTCTGAAATGCTGCTTTAACTGTTGTGGTGAAAGACTTTTTTTGTGTGTGTGTGTGGTTTCTAACAATATTGTGTTGGTTTTGGTTCAGATTGCAGATAGGCTATTCTCTTAAGTCCAAGGGTCATTTTTATTTGGAAAAAATTTCTAATTCCTGAATGGCCGCCATACTTTTGCAAATGTTTCTAGGAAATTCCAGGTCTGGCGAGATACACTTCACTCACTGAGACAGGTCTTCTGTGGAAAATAGAAAAAAAAAACAACCCTTAGACTGTTTACACAACTGTTGTACCTCCAGGGACTATGTTAATTTTTATGTGTTTTATTTTTGAGAGCTTTGCTATGCACTCTAATAATTCCTCCAAAATATTATTTTTTATAAAAAATGTTACAAATATTAATTGGTCTCTGGAGCCACCAAAGAATAATTACGGTCAAATTTTGAACTGCATATTTCATCTGTTATTTGTGCTAAATTTTACTGCTGAGATTATAATTTACTACATGCTTTGAAAATATTAAAAGGTAGTGAAACACAGTATTCATATTGGCAATTATGTTTATTGAGTTTATTGCCCTTAAAGAGGAAAAGTTTTATAGTAATGCATCAAGACAATAGGAATAAGGAGATACTTGCCAGAAATATTTTGAGAAAGGTGCTGCATGGAATTAATATTTTCATTTGTTTTCCTTTAAAAGGGAAAGGAAAATATATGCATCCATCAGCTTGTGGGGATATGACTGCTACTGTGGCTTGAAATACTTAGTATCTTGTAAACTAGTAACACATGCAGGAAATGCATTTCTGAAATTTACCATGTGAATTTCATGCAGTTATACTGGAAATAAATGGTATGTTAACCTCAAGAACGTGAGCATATAATTTGATGGTACCTGACTGAATCATAGCACGTGGCTGCTAAATTTGAAGGACAGGTGTGTATCCATACTCTTGCCAAAGTTACAAGTGTAGTATATAATGATGTCCCTCTCATACCTGCCAGAGCAGAATAGCAGAAAATGCACTGAAACATCACATGGCCAGTATGTAGTATAGTGCAATGCATTTAGCGGTTTTTTTTAGAAAGAAATTACTCCGTGACAATGCAACATTCATGGACTATTCCATGTTTGTGTAGTTTATGGTTAGACTATTTATAATGGACATTTTAGTTGATATAAAAATGCATGGTTGCTGTTCTTTGTGTGTGTGTGTGGTAAGTTTCTTAAGGTTTTGAGACAACAGAACCTTTAAGCATTTTGCAAGTCCAGAAAGGAACGCTGCCCTGACTGGCCCTGAAGCAGTGTGGCTTTTGAGGAAAATGTAGTCTAATAGGAAGCACTGAATTACTATTCTTGTGTGTTTGGGAGATGTTAGAAATGTCTGACGTGCAGCTACATATTAGTATTTTAATGTGGGTCAGAATTTGCTTTGGGAATGAGTCTCTCAAGTATCATGATCACCTTTTCTTTCACATTATGGACTAGTCTGAGAGTTCCTACAATGGTCTTCTTCTGGATTAACATAACTGGGAGAGATAATCCAGGGGGTTCTAATGTGCTTTAGCAACTAAGGGACATTGTGTCCATGGCACAAAACTAGAACTAGCTGAAGGAAAGGGGAAAGTTGAAATATGTGTAGTGCATACATCAAGCCCATCAAGACCAGGTGTTTTGCTCAATAAATGCATTTCTGTGGTTCACATGACTTCCTAGGGAGTTTGTAGCTGATTCTGGGTTGTGCTCTTGGTAGGCAGTGGGGGAAAATGCAGCCTGTGATAAACAAACCACATCACATGCTGGGAGTCACCCAACTTACCAGTAATCTTGTAATTATACAGAAGAGTAATATGGAATATAGTTTTCAGTTATAAAATCAAATCAGCATTCAAAGCATTCAACATTTATATTATATTTTGCATAAGTAAGCATTACATTTTTAGAATGTGTTTTGTTCTTTTTGATGTTAATTTCCCAAGGCTATACTTCTGTTACATCCTTAAACCAGCATATACTTTTATTATCTCATTATTTCATATGTATAGCAAATCTAGTGTATGACACAACAGAAGAGGTGCATTAGCATTTTGAAAGGGTGGGGATTTTGAAATAGACCTTACAAACAAGTAGTTGACAAGCTATCTTTTGTTTCCCATTTAATGCTACTAGACTAGTTTCTGTTCACTTCAACTGGATTACTTAATCCCCAAAAATGTGTTTGACATTTGGCCCAAATATACTTTGAGGTTCAATATATAACTTTAATATCTTCAAGTTAGTGTCAGTGTATTTAAATTCCTCCTGTTGCATGGGGAAGTGAAGTGTATTTCATCTGGATTCTTTTAGAGATTGATAAAAACTTCTGCTAAATAGAATAAGACCTCAGTTGAGATCAGTCTTAGAAGTGGTAAGAGTGAAGACTGTGAAACCACAAGAAGGCAGTCATAACTCACAAGTGTGTGGAGACACAAGGATTCCTGTGGCTCATTTGTTTTTACAGCTTGTGTTTATCTAGTAGTTTTTCTGTGCATTTGAGAAGACAGTGCTCTAAAAAGAGGAAAAGTATCCCATACTTAGAGATGCAAAATTAATCAAGGCAATACATAGTCTATTTTCAAAACTACTGATCTTTTGCTGTTTCATTGGTAATGGCCTTTGGATTTTGATGATTGTCTTTCTAGGAACTTATTAATGATGACAGCCAGGGAACAAATAGTGTTGTGTCTCATGATTTAGGTGATTTTACTTAACTTCTTTTTTTTCTTTTTCTCTTTTTGGAATATGTGAAGTTGTGGCTTTTAATGTTTCCATCTGTAACAGCAATAAAGGTTGACTTTGTATGAAATATTTAGGAAATGTCAACTCAAAATTTAGGTCAATATAGTTCTATTTGCAGTCATTCATCTACAGGAGGACCCACTATATCATTGTGATAGGAGTTAGCATGTTACAGATAATGGCAATGTCAGCATAAATCCAAAAGACTTAGACTTTCTAAAAATTATTTGTGACATTCATTTTCTGGTGTTAAATCCAGATATTTAAAATTAGATGGCAGTGTGAGCCACACTGTGACCCATGATAATTCAATTTTGGTTTGTATTTGCAAACTGCAGTTACATCACAGAATGAATTTCTTGGCTGATCAGTTTTATAAGTATTTCTTACATTCAGTCATCTCTTTAACTTAATTGCTTTGGGTTAACCAGTAACCAGCATTGACATTTCTATGGTTTAAACATCTCTGTTGTAAAAATGGCTTCCTCTAAGGGGGTTGTACATTTGATTTAGTTGTGAGGAATCACAGTGGTTAGTTACAGTAACAGAATAACTCCAGATGTTTGTTCCAAAATGTGTTGGTTCCCTCAGCTTCTTTTTTCAGGATACTGTTGCTTAGTGTGGTTTATTTATGAATGTATGTATGTATCTATTTATTTATTTTAATTTTTAAAGAGTTGTATGTTGTCATGACAGAGGAAATATATGAACATAGTTAAGCTTAATGCTGAATTTCTACATGTGTTTATATAACATAGTCATAAAGTTATCTGATGGTAATATCTTAAACAGTGTGACTAATATGTGCTAAGTACTGTTTGATCTCCTACCTCTTCTCACGTTAGAGTTTTATGCAGTATTTTTTTATTGCTGTTTTTGTTGTGTTCTGGTAGGTTTTATATGTTTCTTTTGTTTTCTCTTATATGGGTGATCTTTATTTGGTTTTGGTGTTGAAGTTTTGCTTTGTGCTTTTGCTAACTAGAATAAAGTTTAAGGACATTACTTATACATCAGAAATAAATGAAGTTGTTATTATAGACCTTGAAGCACAGCCTTGTGCTGTCAGTCTCAGCCTGGGCTGGCTCCCAGGGCATGGAAAGCCAGAGGCTGGGGGTTTCCACACTGCAGGCAATGGCCTCTCCAAGGGGAGCAGCCCCAAAGGGGTTGTCATGGGGTGGGCAGAGCTGGTAACAGGGTCATCAAAAGCCTCAGGCATGCCAAAAGATGACCCAGGGTCAAGGAATGCCAGGGGCAGCTGTGGGATGGGTGGGTTTGTGGTGTGCTGGGAGAGCTGGCTGAGGGTTAGGGCTCAAAGGGTTGTAGTGAATGGCACCACATCTGGCTGGTGTCTGGTCATCACTGGTGTTCCTCAGGGTTCAGTTCTAGAGCTGTTTCTGTTCTGTACATTTATTTATCAGTGCTCTGGAGGAAGCAGATGAATGCACCATTAGTACAAGTTTGCTGATGATACCAAATTGGGAGGTGCTGGTGACTCTCTTGAGGGATGAGAAGCCTTGCATAGGGATCTAGATAGGTTAGAGCATTGAGCAGTGTTTAATGGGATGCAATTGAACAGTTAAAAAATGTTGGATTCTGTGTAATTCTGGGCACAAGTATAAACTGGCAGAGGAGAAGCTGGAGAGCAGTCCTGCAGAAAAAGATCTGGGGTGATGGTCAGCATCAGGCTGAGTAGGAATCTGCAGGATGCCAAGCAGCCAAGAAGGCAAATCACATCCTGGAGTGCATCAAACACATCACCACTAGCTGCTCAAAATGGTGATTATCCCACTATTCAGCATTGCTGTGGCCTCACCTGGAGTGCTGTGGGCAGTTCTGGGCCCCACTATTTTATAAGGATGTGAAAATCCTTGAATGCACCCAGAGGAGGGCAATAAAACTGGTTACAGGGCTGGAAGACACGTCCTGAGAAGAGTGGCTGAGGACTTTGGGCTTGTCTAGTTTGGAGTGGAGGAGGCTGAAGGGTGACATCCTTGCTCTCTATCTGGAAAGGGGAAGTGGAGAGGAAGGTGCTGATCTCTTCTTGGGATCCACTAACAGGACATATGGGAATGGCTCAAAGCTACACAGTAACATTCAATTTATTATTTGTTGAAGCTTACATTTTTCAGTTTCATTTTTGATTAGAACCATTATAAGGCAACAGAAATCTCTCACTAAGGAAATATTTCTGTAAAATAGAATGTACAATGAAATCAGAAACTGTATAAAAAAGCAAAATGTACTCACTTCAGTTGTTTGCATTTCCTTCCTTTCTTTCCTGAACAGAAGCCAAGGAACCAGAATATTAGTGTTATTTTGTTGTATTTTATGCGTACTGTTGTTCTTGTATCCATGGCTTCTCCTCCAGTGGATAGTCTTCAAACTTGACATACACTGGACAAGCATGGAATAGAAAAAAATGCTCAAAATATATTTGCCTAAATTTTCCTTGAAAAGAGCCATTTTGTTTTTGAGGTGGACCTTGCTATTGAACTTCATAACTTTCTCCTTTGCAACCTTCAGCTCCATGTTTCTCCTGTTCATTTTTAGAGTGGTTTCGTTCCACTGGGCAGGTTTTAGTCGTCACCCCAGCCTGTTGCTGAGTCATCTCAAAGTGCATAAGGGCTTAAATCTGCTGTAGCTTGGTGAAAGACTTTCCAGGCAGGTGTTGATAGTGTTGCATAACAGGGTATCCTCTTTTCGTTTTCCTGCTTTATTTTCAAAAAAAAAAAAAAAAAAGTTCAATTTATTTATATGCAAAATACCAGAGCCCAGGAGAGGTGGTACTGTGGTTCCCCTGCCCATACATTTACTACAAGTTTGTGTTTAATCTTGACAGAAAGGCTTTGAGAAATAAATTTTTCTTTGGCATTTCCTATCTGTTGGTTTTGATATCTCTCCCCACTAACTGTACAGACTTTTCTGAAATTCATTTCTAATTGCATACTTTTGTATTTGGGAACTGGGAAGCCTAGTTTGAACTTGTTGATTCGGTTTTGCACCTTAGTTCCACATATCAGAGCTGGACCTGGGGACGCACAGCACTGACATAGATAAGTCCCTGCATTAATTTGTGTCATAATGAGCCTGCAGTCAGGAAATGCATGTCAAACACAAATTATATTTTAATGTTACTTTCAATTTCATGGTGTTGGGGTTTTTGAAAGGGTAAGGAAAATGTATATTGAGAGCCTCTCTTTAAATTCATCATTGCAACAGTTATTGATTTGTCTACTCAAATGTTCCGTTTTACTTCAGTGGGCACTGTTATTTGAAAGGTTTATTTCTGTGTTTTTTTGTCTTTTTGAAAGAATCAGGTCGTCAGGAGAGGCCACTTCTGAGAGACAGTGGTTTCACACAAATGTGGATTGAAGATTGGGCAGGGGAGGAGAGACTTCCAAAACTGATAATAGGTATAGAGCTACTGTCCTAGCAGATTAAGTGGCTAGTTAGTTTCCATAGCTCATCTCTGGCTTTTCAAAAGAAGGGTTGAATCTCCTAACATAATTATGGACAGAGATGCAAATTAAGTCATTTTATACTGGCTTTTTTAGCCATTGCTCCAATTAGAGACCAGTTTGTACTTGCTTGTGAATGTTATTAACTTTTTTCCCATGAGGCCTACTGTAGATAGAAGATTGATTTTTTTTTCTTGCTTCTCTACATGTGCTTTTTTCCTTACGGGAGATGCTGCACAACTTTCCTTTTTTCAAGGCACAGAATATTGATGTTTGTCTTAACTGTTTAGAACCAAGGGCATTTGTGGTTTACCAGAGGAAAGCAAGTGTGCACAAATACTTGCTGAAATGAATCTTGTAATGTGAGTTTGTAATCCTGTGAGTCTTGTAATATTTATCTATTGCTTTGTTTTAGGTTTTTTCCCCCTTCTGTTTTTGCTTTTGTAAGCTCTTTTTCTTGTATATTTCTTGTCAAAGAGCCCTGGTCTTTGAAGGTCTAATTCTTGACGTTTGTCTACTGTTTGTTTCCTTCCTGGCAGATTGCAAGTGTGGGGCTCAGGTGGTGACCTGAGTTCCTCTAATCTAATTCTAATTTCTAATATGATTCCTCCTGTATGCTGTTGGAGACTGCTTTAGTTTCCTCTGCCTGATAGCTTTCATATGATGTGTCAGGCCTTGGAAGATGGGATACTTGGAATTGGCCCTGTTGAGTGCAGTTTGCTCTCCTCAATATGCAGATTAAGATGCTTCAAGGTTACCCTGAAGATACACTGTGCAAGGCTTATAAGTGGGTAGGAACAGTGATATTTAACTTTTCCTTGAAGCCATTTCTGCACTGCACATTGAAGCCACCACTAAAAATTTGCCACTATGTCAAAACTCACTGGCATAAGTCAGAATTGGGTTTGAAGAAAACCAGACATGAGGGAACTGAGATTGGAATGTGGGAGCAGTAAAATGCTACAGATAAAACACAAATTTCTGATTATTTGAAATTATGGTTTCAGCCAGGTACACTGGCATGAGCAATGGTCTCAGCTGAATGTTTGTGATTAACCATGTGTTAAGATGCAGAGTGGAGGAGAGCCTTCATTTAGTGTTTGTGCTTGCTCTGATACCTTGCTGTTCAAAGGAAACCTGTAGAATTTTTTTCCTTATGCAATGAAAGAACATTCACATCGTATTTGTTTATATGAAGTTGAAATTGCTAAACAGTATTTTTACATTCTGACGGACTTAATTTTTAACTCATGTACTAATGGTTTTCAGTAGAGAAATGAAAACAGTTGTAGATGTTGAAATTATCAAGTAGGGGAACCACACATCTGGGCATTTATGGCTTTATTGTCTCAAGTAACAGATACAATTTAAAAGCAGAGGTGCTTTTTCTAGTTCAGTGGAAAGTAGCAGCATAACTGAAACAAAGTGGTTAGCTGCTACTGATCTGTTATTGCAATCAGCTACTTCTGTCACATTTTATGCGAAGAAGAAAGGGGGATAAATTGAAACCAGCACATAAAATATTGTTTTAACATTGCTGCTGGCTAGGTTTGTAAATGGAAATAATAAATCCTAATACAGCTTTGAGAGTAATACTAAAGAATTCCCACTAGCTTATGTTATTTACCACTGTTCTAAAGTTTTATTTCTTTTATTTATGTCTCTTTTCAAAGGGGTTGGACCTGAGATGATGTTCAGTTAGCTAATCTTATGCTAGCAAATCTGAGTTTTAGCTAAATTTTACAGTAATAACAGATAAAAATGATATTATAAAATCAAGTAGTGTTGCATGGTAATCTCCTGGAAGATAAATTTTCATAAAGTATTGAAATTAAATGGTATGAACTGATGGTTTTAAAATACTCCTAAATAATTGCAAAGAAGTAGAAAGGAGTGAAAAAGAGTGGATATGTCTTTATTATCCCCATAGCTTCCTTGGAGTAGAAATTGTTAGCATTTCAACTCATTTGAAAAGAAGATTTATATAAATCTTCTGAAGTTCAGATTAAGAGTTGGTGAAAGCCAAAGCATTCTGTGATTCTGACTATGGAGATGGTAGAAGTCACTTACAAAATGATGGAAGTTGGAAGGGGTCTTTAAAGGTCATCTAGTCCATCTCTCCTGCCCTGGCATCTTCCATGAGATCATGTTGGTCATTGAACAGTTCCAGTGATGGAGCATCCACCACTTCTCTGGGCAACCTGTTTCAGTATCTCACCACCCTTATAATAAAAAGTTTCTTTCCTAAATATTTTCTAAATCTATACCCTCTCAGTTTTCATCTGCTGCCCTTTGTTCCGTCACTATGGGCCTTGGTCTCTTTCTTGTAAGCCCCCTTTATATAATGAAGGGCTGCAATAAATTCTCTCTGGAGCTTTCTCTTCTCCAGGCTGAACAACCCCGAGTGTCTCTGCCTTTACTGAGCGGTGTTCTGGAATATCCTCAGATCATTTTGGTAGCCCTTCTCTGGACCCGCTCCAACAGGTCCTTGACTTTCTGTCCTGAGGATCCCAGAACTGGGTGCAGTTCTCCATGTGTGGCTCCTGAGGGGAGATTAAAGGAGGATGATCCCTTCCCTTGACCTGCTGGCCATGTCTTGGAAGCTTTTGTGAACATGTGATTACACATTTGTATGAAGACATGCAGAAACATGATCTTTTTAAACCTTCATGAAGAGATCCAGCTTCAAAGAATAGGCTTCATAATTGTGGTAGCAAATCACTGTATTCAAACTTACAAACTTTGGTGAGATCAGAGCACAATGCTGCAGTTTTGAAAAACTATTGCGGTTGATTCCATTACAACGATTCTAGTGTATCTATTTCTCCTTCTGAATTGTACATTGACAGAATAATTTTTACTTTATCTGTGTGAGTTTTATACGTAAAAGGTTATGTATTGTTGTGGTTAAGAGCCAGCTGGCAGCTAAGCTTGACATGCTCGCTTACTTGATCCGTGGGTGGGACTGGGGAGAGCATCAGAACAGTAAAGTGGAAAAACCTCATGGACTGTGATAAAGACAGTTTAATAGGTAAAACAAAAGCCATGCGCAAAAGCAAAGCAAGGAGTTATTTCAGTGTTTCCCAGATGTTCAGTCGTCCCTTTTGTCATGCATAGTGGTGATTTGGGAAGACAAACTCCAAATATCCATCCCTTCCTCTTCCCCTTGGCATTATATGTTGAGTGTGATACTGTACTGTATGGAATATCCCTTTGGTCAGTTGGGATCTTGGGATAATTTGTCACAGGTGTGTCTGCTTCCAGCCCCTCATGCCCCCCTTGCCTTCCCTGCCTGGGTGAAGTGAGAGCAGAAAAGGCCTTGATTCTGTATGTAAGCACTTGCAAGCACTGCTCAGCAGTAACCAGAACCATCCCTGTGTTATCAACACTGCTTTCAGTACAAATCCAAAGCATAGACCATACTAGCTACTGTGAAGAAAATTATGCCAGATGAAACCAAGGTATGTAACATATGTATATCATTCCATTATTTACATCACTCTTTAATAAAAAAAGAAAAAGTAAAAATTGAGGAAGAGAAAAAGGTATAGTGCTGCTATATTAGTACTTTGCATTCTGGCCTACCTGAATTCCTCCTCCTTGGTGTCCTGGGGTGACTTTATGATACTGGTATCCCCAGTTGTCTGGTTTATGTTATATATAAGTTCTGCACCTCTAAAACTGGCTCTGAGAGCGAAGAGGGGGAGGAAGAAGCGCACAATTTGTGTTGAAAGAAAACATCACTCCCCCACATCCCGCTCCTGGACTGTGGTGTCTGCAGCACGGACAGACAGCGGGGAGAGTTTATCTCTGGCTTTTAGTTAGTTTTAGCTAGCTGAGGCAGAGCAGTTCCCTGGACCTTTTTTCCTTTTTTTTCCTGGATCTGTTCAAACCTGCTCTGGACTGCCGGGAGCTCAGGCCTGTGGCCCACTGGGGCCTGGGCCTCAGCACTTTCCAGTGCCAAAAGGACTGATAAGAACCTGAGCAAGCTGAGCTACACCACATGAAAAGGACTTTTCTTCCTAGACTTGCCATCCCATCGAACAGTGAGAGGTTTTATTGTTTAATATTATTCAATTTCTGTTAAATAAACATCTTTTCCACTTCTGTCCAAGGAATTTTTATTATTATTGTTTTTTTTTTCCCCCTGGACCAGTTGAGGGGAGGGGTCATTTGAATTTTTTCCCTGGGGAAACCCCGATTTGGAGTTCTTTCTCCCAAATTTGACCTAAACTAGGACACTTGGATACTGATTTCCAGATCTATAGTTGGTGCTGACAGTGATGGTATACTGCAGTTGCAGTCCCTGCGGGAATACCTTGCCTAATTCCTGTGGAAGGGTTTCCTTTCACTCTCTCATAGACTAACAATTGCAGTCCAATTCTGATCAATAAATTTACCAGAATCTTCATCCTTTCTGTTTCCAGAGTATGGACTTATAAATGATGGATGAAGTACATACATATAATGTTCTAAAAGTGTGTCAGCATAGGATGTATGGCAGAGTTTGTCCTCCATTTCTCATGTTCAATTATTTAGGTCTTCCTAATATTGTTTCAGTCTTCCACTATGCAGAAAGGTGGTTATTTTTTTTGTGGGTTTTTTTTTTGTTTGTTTTTTTAATCTTTTAACACCACAAATATACGCTTCTGAGCTGTGGGGTTTTCTTAACCAGGAAATACTGTTTCCAAAATTGACCATTCAGAAATGTCTCTAGAAGAAAAGCAAGTCGCTGTTTGTCCCTGTGCCAGTTTCATACTTCTCTTTCATTTCTCATCATATTTACTTTTCCTTTAGCTTAAATTATTATTTTGCATGTTTTACTATACTGGTTTTTTTACTGCAGTCAGGATAAATCAGTTACATAATTTTCTTATCTCAGAAATGCACTTTATTAACAATATATAAAATAAAACTGGCACAGGTGACTTTCAGGGAACTCATGTTGTATTTAATTGAATTTTCCATTTACTTAAAGGTGGTTCATTATCTTTGCTTGATAATTTATTTTAAGCATTATGCAATATTGAAATGCAACTAATGGACTTTTCATGAATCACTACTGATCTATATCAATTTCTTAAATGCAAGTGTTACCTTTTGTTTACTCCTCAGCAATTCTAGACAGCAAGTGTTTACAAAGATGTACTAAAAGATGACTTTGGTCAGTTTTCTACCAAATGCTTTCCTAACTTTTTTATTTTCACTTTACACTTGTGTGAGCCTTTAGCACCACACAAGGGACTAGGAGTCAGGATTGGTATTTACTTTGTTTCACAACATCTTTGTCTAAGTAGAACTGGATGGTGTATTCCATTTAAACATGTTAGGGTGAATATGTCTAGCATGAAAGAAATATTAATATTCATGTACATTTTCTTTGTCTTTCAGAACAATGGGTCACTTGCTTGGTGCCAGAATCATAAACAGTGTTCAAAGGTAAATCATGTTTTTTCTTCTCTCATTTATGTTACCTATCTGCTTTCAGTCTCTTGCCTGTAGATTAAGTGCTTTCCTTCTTAGCCTATTTTCAGAAGTGTCTGTTTACATTTTATTTGGAAATCTCAAGCTGTAATAAAATATCAAAAATTAAAACCAAGTGATTTACTCTTTCAGGACCATGGAGCCATGTTGGAGGCGACACATCAAGCATAGTTAAACCAACATAATTCTGTCACTTTAAGGAAGTTTACACTGGCTAGAAACTGGTGTGTCATTTGTGGTTTTTTTCAGTATTTTTGGTCAGAAGAGAGTAAAACTGTCAATAACTTAAAAATCTTCCTTCAACAGCACCAGGGTGTTTCAACGTTCAACATTTCATTCAGTTTGGGTATTTAATTTTTATCCTGAGCCTGAGTTTCTTTGAAGGTATTCCTGACACAATTCCCGGTGGCTCTACTGATGTCCCTTTCCCATTCTAACACTTAAACCCTGAAAGCCTAAAGGGTAGCTGAGCTAATTGTCAACTCATTCTCCTGTGCAAGGGTCTTCCTGTGATGCCTGGATGGAAGCAGCAATGATTGGTGAACTTGAGTGGGTCAAATGGAATTGCACATTTGCTACTGATTGTTGACAAGCATTCATTGGGAATTTGTGTAAACATCCTAATAATGTATTTTTACAATAATTCAGGCCTTTTAACTTCAATAATTATTCTTTATTCATGAAGATTGTACTGAAAATGGAATTAGATTTAAGTAGCATTGTTCTGTACTGTTTCAAGAACGCAATTGATGTTAAATGCTGATGCTAACCCTTGATTTTAACACATGTTGATTTCTTGTATGCATTTAAAGAATCAGATTACACATTCACTGATCTGTCACATTCTGTTGACATAAAAGGGATTGGAAATGAGTCAGTTTTTTGACTGTTCTGTTACAGGTAAATAAAATCAAGTTGATTGCTTTTATCAGTATTAAAATCCAGTGTATAACACTGCCAATATAAAAAAATACTGAAACATTTCCTATTAGCTGTGCCACACTGCTAATGATTTCATTTCTACAATAAAATCTTACCATTCTTAAAATTCTTCTTGAAAACCCCAAACAGATGCATGAAGGACGTATTTCATCATAACTGAATTGTCTTCACAGGAAAGCATGAGGGCCTTGTTCCACAGTGATCCTGATACATTTTTAAAAAAATTTAGTTGTGAAGGCTACTACTGTAAATAATCTGAAAGGTTTTCCAATGTTTTGTGTCTGCTCAATCAAGAAGGAATCATACAAGAAAAGTAGTCCAGGTTTTAAAGCAGGGCAGAGGTTATAGGAATATCTCTCCAAGTCACTCCCAAGTTTTTTGAATCCACATAAGGTGTATATAAGCTGACATGAATTTTATCTTAAAATTGAATCAGTATCTTGAAACCAGTGTCAAAATGCTACGAATTAATATTATATTGTGTTAGAAAACAATGATAGTTGGAGTTTTAAATTACTTAACATGTGCTTTGCAGTCATGTTACCCTGTGTTTTTCATTCTTTCTTGGGAAGGTAATACATTTTCCTTAAGAAAGTAGCTTTGCCATATTTAGAAAATAAATAAATATAAACTTGGCCAAATTGTTAGCAGACCTGAAGTTAAGCATAATGTTGTCTTTTCGAGATTGCTTTGAGTTTCTGTGTTTTGCAATGTGAAGTTAAACAATTGCGTTAGCCAATTGAGATTTTCTAAGTGATACAGGGAATTCAGTTAACATTTTAAAAATACAAATTCCTTTCACTTCTTCTCAGCACCTTAGTGGAGGAGGTTTATATGAGTGTGACAGGTAGTGGCGGGTTCCACCAGGAATGGTGTGCTGCTCAACCTGACTACAACTATATGGAAGGCCTTGTTGAGGATATAAAGGTTGTGGGCAGCCTTGGCTGCAGTGACCATGAAATGTGGAATTCAGTATTTGGCAGGAAGGAGGCAGGGCAGGAATTAAGATAGTAAACATGAACTTGTGGAGAGCAAGCTTTAGCCTCTTTAGGGGTCTTCTTGGAAGAATCCAATGGGAACAGATGCTGTGTGGAAGAGGGGTCCAGGAGAGCTAGTTGATTTTAAAGGATCAGTTCTGCAAGGCTCAAGAATGATGCATCCTGGTGAGCAGAAAAGTGGGCAAAGTGGAGAAGAGACCTGTGTGGATCAATAAAGAACTTGTGTCATTTCTCCAATGTAAGTAGGAAATACACAGGAGATGGAAGCAAGGCCTGACCACTTGGAATGAATATAGAGAGGTTGTCAGAGTGAACAGAAATGAGGCAAGGAAGGCCAAGACACATCTGGAATGAATGGAATGGGAACTGTGGAACAGAGGACAAGGAGAAGGCAGAGTTGCTGAATGCCTTCCTTACATCAGTCTTCACTGACAAGACCAGCTTTCAGGAATCTCTGACACAGGAGACCTGGGTTTTAGGGAGTGTTGTAAGGAAGACTTTCCCTTGGTCAGGGAAGACACTTGACATCCACAAGTCCATGGGCTCTGATGGGATGCACCTACAAGTACTGAGAGACCTGGTGAACACTATAAGTAGGCCAACCACAATCATATTTGAGAATTTGTGGCAATCAGGGGGAGGTGCATGAGGACTGGAAGGAAGTAAGTTTCACCCCAGCCTTCAGAAGAGGCAAGAAGGAAGACCTAGGGAACTTCCCAGCTAGTCAGCCTCACCTCAGTCCCTGGAAAGGTGGTGAAGGCCATCTCTGTTCACATGGAAGACAGGTAGATTATCAGGAGTGGTCCTTGACCAACCTGATTGTCTTCTGCAGTGAAACAACTTACCTGGGTAGACGGGAAAATGCACTGGATATTGTCTACTTCAGTTTCAGCAAGGCTTTTGACACTTTCTCTCAATGTGTTTGTAAACAAACTCAGGAATGGATGGATTGAGAACTGACTGGCAAATTGCAGAGGGATGTAATCAGTGGCACAGGGTCTGGCTAGGACCTGTCACTTTTGGTATCCCCTGGGATTCCACACTGGGCCCCGTATTGTTTCTCTTGTTTATCAGTGACTTGGATGAGAGGGCAGATGCCTCCTCAGCAAGTTCAGTGACAACACAATACCAAGAGGAGTAGCCGATACCTCTGAGTGCTGTGCAGCCTTTCAGAAAGACCTCAACAGGGTGGAAAGATGAGCAGGGAAGAATTGCATGAAATTCAACCAAGGCAAAGGCAGAGTCCTGCACCTGGGGAAGAACAACCCTCTGTACCCTCTGTACAGCGTGGGGATTGACCTGTAAAGCAGCTCTGTGAGAATGATCTGAGAGTGATGGTGGTGGACGGCCAGATGTCCATGAGCCAGCAGTGTGCCCTGGTGGCCAAGAAGGCCAGTGGGATCCTGGGGGGCATTATGAAGAGCATTGCCAGCAGGGAGGTGATCCTGCCCCTCTGCTCAGCCCTGCTGAGGCACATCTGGAGTGCTGTGGGGAGTTCTGAGCTTCTCAGGAGGAGAGGGACATAGAGCTTCTGGAGCTGGTCCAGTGGACAGAAAAAAAGTGATTAAGAGACTGGAGCATTTCTCCTATGGGGAAAGGCTGAGGAAGCTGTGATTGTTTGTCCTTGAAAAGCAGATGAGGTCCTCTGTCAGTTGTCTGTCTGAAGGAAGGGTGTCAAGTGGATGTCAAGTGGCTCTTCTTAATGGTGCCAAGGACAAGAGGCAGTGAGCAGAAACTGGTGGACAGGAAGTTCCATCTGAACGTGAGGAAGAATTTCCTGTGTGGGTGACTGAGCTCTGGACCAGGTTGCCCAGAGAGGCTGTGGAGTCTCCCTCACTGAAGATACTGAAGAACCTTCTGAACTCAATCCTGTGCAGTGTGCTCTGGGATGACCCTACTGGAGCAGGGAGGTTGGACTGGATGTCCACTGTGGTCCCAGCCTTAGCAATTCTGTGATTCTGTTAGATATCTCAGATGACTGTGAGCAGCAGAATATTCACCAATTTTTAAAAATCAAATTTAATTTAGTAAGATCTCTGCAGAAGTCTGTTTTTCAAGATCTGCAGAGGGTCTTGAATAGTGCCCCCTCAGTCCTGCTATGCCACTGATGATGATAATAAGCCGTACTGATGCCCAGTGGTCTGGTGACCTCTAGGGAGGACCACCCTATTGATGAGACTGGCAAACCAGTTTCTCTTCTACCAGAGTCCAACTACCAAATCCATCTCTGTAATTTACAGAGGGGGATGTTGTGAGAGACTGTGTTAAAGGCCTGATTAAACCAAGCCATGCCATCTCAAATCACCTCCCTATCCTCCATGTGCCTTAGCATAGCTTCTAGAGGGATCTGTTCCATGATTTCCCAGGCATGGAGATAAGGCTGACAGGTTAGTAGCTCCCAGAGTCCTCCTTTCTACCTTTTTCAAATATGGGTGCAACATTTCCCTTTTTCCATCCACCTGGATCTTCACCTGTCTACTGTGACTTTTCAAATATTATGGCAACTGCATCAGCCAATTCCCTCAAGTCTCTGAGATACACCTCATCAGGTGTCATAGACCATGCATGTTCCAGCTCCTCAGGTGGTTATAGGCCTGACTTTGGTTACAGGTGGAGCGACTTTACTCCTCCACTCCAGTCCCTCTCTTGCAGCCCATCTAGATGGGAGATGTGGGTGAAAAAAGGTTGCCTTTGAAGTCTGAGGGAAAACCTCAGCCTTCTTCCTAACCCTATTTGACCGTGTCCTTATATTCTTGCCAGGACAGGTGTCCATACTTCCACTGCCTGTGCATTTCCTTCTTGTCCTTTAGCTTGACCAGAAGGTCTCCACACATCTATGCAGGTCTCTTGCCTTCCTTTCTTTATTTTTTACACTTGGGGATTGAGAGTTCTTGTCCTTTGTGGAATGTGTCCTTAAAGATCTGCCAGCTGTTTTCTGGTCCCTTGCTGTTTGGAGCAGTTTCCCAGGGAGTCCTGTTGATTAACATCTTGAAGAACTGGAAGAACTTCCCTAACATTTAGGGTCCTGACTTTATTCTTAGCCTGACCCATATCCCTCAGGACTTTATACTTCACTAGTGCATGAACATTGTATCCCAGGCTGCCTCCAATCGTGATACCACTGATTAACTCAGTTGGTTAAAGCATTACAATAACCATTAAATTTGCAGATCAATCTTTCCATAACTGCTATATGTGGACTTAAGAACTACTTGGTATGTGAAATCCTATCAAAACCTGGCCTAAGAAAACAAGATGCAAGGCTGAATCAAGTACTTGAAGGTAACAGTTTTGCACGGAAGGTTTGTTCTTTTTGTAAATGACAATAAACTGTTTTCTGCTGTATTTTAAATTCCTTCACTGACTTGACCTTTGCTGTTGGATTTAACATTCACGTCTTTTTACATAATTTCTGGGTTGGGGTTTTTTTCCCCTCCTTAAGTTACCCTCTGAAAATTTTGATGTGGTATTTTGTCTCTTTCTCTCTCTGTTAGTGTCACTATTCTGTTTTCCCATCTATCTGTTTCTTAAAAATCTATCAAAGAATCAGTGAAATGTTGAGGTTGGATGGAAAACCCTGTTAGATCTTCTAATGAAGGGTCAGCTGGACAGGGTTGCTCAGAACCACATCCAGTTGGATTTTGAGCATCTCCATACATAAAGACCACAATCTCTCTCAGCTGCCTATTTCAGTGTTTGACTACCTGCACAGTAGAAGAGTTTCTTTATTTCTTGTTTTTTGATTTGTGCCTGTGGCCTCTTGTTTAGTCCATAGGCGTGACTGAGAAGAGCCTGGCTGCCTCTTTTTCATTTAATTGGATATTTATAAACATATGTAAGATCCCTCTGAGCCTTTTCTCCAGGTTCATCAGTCCCAGATATCTGCACTTCTCTGTATATGGCAGATGCTTTAGCCCCTTAATGGAATTCTTGGCCCAATGTATTCTTCTTCTTTTCCACTTACGATTTCTAAGCCCCAAATGACTCATGCCTACTGCCATTTGAAAAGCTCCTGTCCTTAAAATCCCATTGCCTTCTAGTGGCCATTCTTGCTAAATTGTATGTAAATGCACAGCTTTTGCTGTTCCTGCTCCATTTTTCTGGTTTGTTTTTATGTCTAAGCTCCACAGTTCCAAGGCTGTTCTTCTCAAGTACTTGGAATTGCTGAGGATATAACAGGTGCTTCCCTATAAAAACAACAGTTAGAGCTGATTGCTGCTGAGAGTAACATGAAAGGGCAGAGTCCTGCATTGATGCTGGCTTAGTGAAAAATGTATTTTAGCTCTAAGGGGGGGTGGGGCAAGGGGGATGAAATGACTGGGAAAGGCATTTCTGTGAAGTAGACATAATTTAATTTTTTTTTACAGCTCCTTACACCAGGTTTTCTTTTTGTAGAGAGCTGAAAGTCTAGAGACCAGCAGGCATAATTTAGAGCTGCATGTGCCGTGGCATTTACAAGGACTGGAGATAAATGGGGATCATCATAACGCACTGTGAATTGCAATACAACTTTCTTGTTCCCAGTGGCCAAGGCAGTGGTCCCTGATTGATTGGTTCTGCGAGAAGGCTGAAAGGCTATTTTTTAAATTTTTGGAACTGAGAGGAAAATGTGAAAATAAACAATTTACAAATCTGCAGACAAATAAACAGAGTATTTGACTATCTCCAGAAGACAGTTTACTTTCTTTTTAGAATAGTATACACTCCTGAATTCAGTATTCCAGCAATTGTTTCAGGCTTCCAGCTGAGCTCTTTCCAGAGATAATGCAGGTGGAAAGATGAGTTAATGGTTTAAACAATTAGAGATTTGATGCAGTCTTCCATCTGTCAAAGCCTACTGAAATGAAAGCTCACAGTTTTAATTTGTGCCTCCAGCATCTAACTCAGTCTGAAATGGTGTCAGTGATTTGCCCTGCCCACAGCAGTGTTATTCTTATGTTAAGCATTCTGTGCACACATGCTGAGAGACTTCTATCAAACATATTAGTGTGCATTTGAGAGATCATTAGCCTGAAGTAGCTGAAACATTCCAGGTTTCTTAGCCAGGAACCTCACATCTCTGCTGGAAAAGTGTGTTGAGCCACTGTTATTTACGCAATAAAGCTAAAGCAGGATAGGGATAGCTTTGTAAAGTTTAGCAGGAATAGTGGTACCATTTAAGTAGCACTCATGAAAGGGTGAGATAATGAATGTTTTGGTTTTTTTGTCTAAAATAGATGGAATGAATAAAAATTTCTTTCTTGGTCTGCTAGACAGATACTGTTTTTCTTTCATCTAGTAAAAGCTAAGGTAAAACCATTGAATAGAATTGGAGTTCATATGACTTGATCAGATTATTGTTCTGCTAAATAGATAAAAAGTAATGAGCATATAAGAAGACAGATGTATACTTATTGTTTGTGTTCTTATAGATTATTTGATTTTTTAAATATTCATCTATAAAAAGGTACAGTGAACTGAGAGAACCATAGTGGTTAGATGATTAAAGGTATGCTGGCTAATAAATAGGGTGACTGAAGTTTTTGGATATTTGTGTTTGGGGAAGTAGAAGAATGAGCTTTGTGATTCAGTGTTTATATGAAAGCATTAGTGTATAAGTGTGTTGTGATTACAGGAATCCCTTTGTTCCTAAGGGCCTTAAGAACTAACAAATAAACAGAATTAAAATCCAAACAATATTGCAGTACTCTGTAATACTTTGATCTATTGCTCTATATTTATAAATACAGAGTTTTATTTTTTGGGGTATTGAAAAAACAGTTGTGTTAGAACATGAAATAAGTGAACATGAAGTAAGTTCATATTCTTTTCAGTTGCTCTGTTACATCATGTCATTCATCCTTCCAGTCTAATACTTGTGTAACCAGCTAGATTTCTCAATAGATTAGTAAACCTGTAGGTCTGAAATTACCTACTGCTAGAAAAATAAACTTACTTCAGCCCAATTACTTATTTTTGTGGGATCCTGTGCAACCTAAAGGATATGTCCTTTTCAAACACTAGTATTGGCTTCTCAATACTTGCTGGTTACTGTTTCGGTCACCTTAAATTTTTTTGCCTCGGAAGAGCAGACTTTATGGAAGGTGTTTTGCTTGGCCTTCACTCTGAATGTTGCTGCTGATACCTTTTAGTCGCTAGTAAAAACAGTTAAAATTAAGTTACTTTGTTTTTCCCTTGTTAAAAGATTACCACGACCTCCAGAGCCCTTATGAGGGATAGAAAAAGATCAGATAGGTTTTATGTCCCTGTAGCCCAAGTTTTTGTTAATGTGGAATTCTGCTGAGGTTCTTATTGAGCCCCTCAGCATGACTTTTCAGACAGAAAAGTCTGATTCTTTTGGAGCTTGCTCTTTTGGCCAGTTGTTCAGTTTTAAGGAGGTAATCAAGTCTGATTTCTGTGCTGTTTGAAGTTTGAACTCCTGAATACTGAGCAAACCGAGCCAATGTTGAGTGTAACCAGCTGAGGATTAAGTAACGCCCCGTCACAGAGGAAGGACACAAAATTGTCATTAATGAGTGAATTGTGCCAACACTGGCTTTGAGGGCAATAGTGTAGCAGTCTCAGCTCTGTTCTCCGAAAAGCAAGTGCTGGCTTTAGACTTTAAATCTGCATCCGCTGTGGTATATAGAGACATACACTACTGCTAAAGGGAGAAATGTGTGTGTGGGGGTGTTCACATACAAACACAACAGATATTATTGAAGCTGGCATGCTGAAGCACTAAATGCTTCTTTAACTTGGCTTTATCTGCTTCAGTGAACACTCTTCAAAATCCAAGGATATTCAGACTGCACGATCCTTTATTTAGAGGTATTTGAGCACAAAAAGAATCCCTTCCTAGAAACTTTGGAAATACCAGTGCAGCTATGCAGTCTAATCAACGGTAAATTTTTGTTATCTAAAAAGCAGTTGATTAAGTAACATCTAGAAGAGGGATGATTACCATTGGAGCAACACTGGTCAGACAGTAAAGACAGATGCTACTGAGACTAAGGAGAATTAGCAGTAAATCTTGTTGAAAACAAGCAACAGATTTATCTTTCTAAATCTTCAGTTTTACCAGGTCTCTCACCACTCAGTTTGCTTAAAGCTTGTACATTTTTTTTCCTCATTTTTCAATAACTTTGCATGCTATATGCAGAGAGAAATATGTGACATGAAAGTGTATTTGAGATTTTGATTTCCCAAATACAGTCTTAGTTCCCAAAGCTCAGCTGCCTGAATTACTATCAGGAAATTTTAATAGCTCAAGTAAGTCATAGAATCTGTACAAAATTTATAAATTTGCAGTTGAGATGAGAATTTTATCTTATTACATTACATTTCATTAACCTAATTAATTTGTAGTGCAAAACAGGCTCTAATAGTCTGTTTAAATGTATGGTCCTTTTCTCCTCTTGTGGGAGACAATTGCAGAGTTAGGTCGAATGCAGCTCTAGTTAAGTGACAAAGACAAAATGTACTTGCATTGACCTTTAATGTAGTAATAAAATACATTCAAGCCACTGGAAAGGGACATATGTCTGTATCTTGACCGTGACTTTTAAAAAGAGTTTTGCTTGATTAGACCCAAGGCATTATTCAAAATCCACTGAAGTAAGGAACAATGAATTTCAACAAGCTTTATACCCATCAATAAGTTAAGATTGTGCTTTTTCAAGTGACCTCCCTTGGAGTTTCTCCATTACTCTAATATTGAAGGAGATACAAAAGTGTGCTTAGGTAGATGGAGTTACTACGCTGAGAGGGAGGCAACTGTCTTTGAGGCAGACAGGCAGGGATGCAAGTGCCCTTTTCTCACACATTCACTGAAGTGTAAGGAAAGCATTAAGCTGGAAGTGAGAGCTATGACTGTTTTCTACTTTTGAGTGCCTGCAAAAATTGGAAAGCTGTCTGAGCACAGAAGCATGGCCTGTCCTTAAACAGAAATTGCAGGTTTTATTTTGTATCATGGTGATATTTATTCAGACACTAAAGAGTTAATTGCTGTTTAGCAGTGACTGTATATTAGAATAACTCTCTATGCACAACAGACAAAAATGCTTCTGAAAGGGTGCAGTGTTAAAGAGCGGGTTTTGTGCTATGAATTTTAAGTAGATCTCCTTATTGAGTTTCCTTAAAAAGTTCTTCTTAAAGTCAGTTTGGGATATAGTCTCAGGTTAACGGGTCAGAAAGGTAACTGGTTCTGACAGTTCTTCCATAATATTCACATCTTCTACATGGATTACAAGCATACATTCTGATCTTTGTCATATCAAATATTTTTAGCTATTTCAATGGTCTGAGGAATTTAGGTGCATAGTGGAAGCATATACTGTACAGATAAAAGTCCCAATATTGAGACAGTGACAGAAATATATTTGGGCCTTTTTTCTGATACCATAAACTTTCTGAAGTCTGCAGTGTTTCTAAAGGCTACTTCCTGCAGTCTAATTTCCGATTGGTTTGCGTCCTCATTTTAAACCGGTGAACCATTACTTGAGGTGTAAAGAGAAAGGGAAATTCATAGCCATATTTATTGAATGTTGACATGTGCATTTCATCCATATGGAAGATGTGAAGTAGTATTTTGGGTTCATGTACAATGTAAGGAGTTGCCTGTGCAGCAGTGCCAGCAGGATCCCCTACACTGAAACGAAAGAAGACATGGGTAACAGTTCAGCCTTGTTCTGTTTTGATGCTGGTGTAGGTGTGTACAAAATAGATTTCTTGTTTCAGGTAGGTGTTTTCAGCTTATGTATTTAGAAATTAAAGAATTGCTGTAATTAAATCGGTAAAGGAATTTTTTTACTTTGGAGTGTGGACCAGAAGACTGAGTTATGAACAAAGATCTTTTCCCCAATATATCTAATATTCTATTTGCTTTAATTTGTAAAACCTGTAAGTTCAAACAAACATCAGAGTTTGCAGCCTCTTGACTTTGAATAAAGAGTACAGTTGACTATGTTTATTTTTTTCATAGACATGATCCAAACGTTCTATCCAAAATCCATTAAATTTCAATATCCACAATAAGAGTATGAACAGGAAAAGAAAACTGAGTTACAGCATTTGGGCTTTGGTCTGCACCCTCCAAAAATAGTAGAAATTTTCCAGAGCTAGGAATGAAGAATGAAATTTTAAAGTGGTTTCATATTCAGAACAAAATATTTTCTTTTTTTTTGTTTATGTGAAACACTTAGCTGCATTGTTACTCACTGAACTTTGAGCACCTTCAGGAGGGAAATAGTAATTTTGTTTTACATAAATGTGACCACTCCGTTAACCCTAATAAACAAGAAAATATTGGTTAAACAGTAGTTACTTTATATTTTTTTTCAACTTTTGTCTACTTAAATTGGGCTTTAGCATCACATGGGTTCTCATGTATTGCTTTTCCTAAATAGGGCATTCTTTCAGTTTGGGCTGAGAACACAATGCAGAGCACCAAGTACCTCCCTGGCCTGGTCCATGCAGTTTATTGGGTGGATATTAACTAAGCTTGCTTGCAGGAATGCTCATGGGAGGTATGGTCAGACCCAGCAGGCAGAGCTCAGTCTGGCTACACTTGTTAACTTTTCTTTGGTTCTGAACCATATTGTTGAGTTACAGCTGAGTATATCATTATTCACTCATCAGGAGGCAAGTCTAAAGCTCCTAAAGGGTCAGGAGCAAGGGAGGAATTACACTTTTTTGGGGGAAATTTTTGGAATGTTGGGATTTATTATCTGTAAAGAAGCACTGAGATAAAAGAGGTGATGACTAACTATTTAAATCAATGAAGACAATACCAAACCTAGAAGATCATTGGCTTAGCAAATATTTCTTAAAGAAACATTGTTTTTTCAGAGAAACTCTCCAGCATCATTCCACTGGTGATTTATTCTGCTCATGTATGTGTTCTATTTTCCTTTCCTGTTTGTTGTTGAAGGTGTCTGCGTGGCAGAAGTATTATGTTTCTTTAGAGCTCAGCTGTTCCTGCTGTATAATTTCCTCATCTAAAGTCATGTTTCACTTTGTGTCAAATACAACTCCTATGATAATTGTAATCTATGTTTTTAGTAGGGCCATGATACAGAAAATAATCCCCTTTTAATTGCTTATTTTCTTCAAAAGATTAATTAAATCTTCCTGTTTCATAACTGAATATTTTAAAATTAATCTATACTTAAATAGCACATTTGAATAACAAATTAGTGTTTTTTAAAGCACAGTTTTTTAGTTTGTATCTTTCTTGCCTTATTTTTTCCTTTTAATTTCTACCCCTCCCATTAAATAAACTGAAACCAGGAAAACTGAATTGGTGTAGTTTTTATTGTGGAAATACCTTTTTTTGTTAAATAATAGTAGTGGTGCAAAAAATCACAACATGTACTTCATATAAAGTAATATCCTTCTGTAGGGGAAGTCATCAGATTTTCATGTTTTCTAGGTTTAATAGGTGTTTGAAAGCATTGCAGATTGAAGACTTTAATTCCTTGAATGGCAAGTAAGTAGGTCATCATCATCTTCAGGGAAAGGCTTATTTGTTCCCATTATTTCTGGGGTCCAACATTATGGAAATTTACTTTATGATACACTTGAAAGTAGTTATTGTATATGGGTGTATCTATAGGCAATACTTTAAAGATTTTTATCTTGACAAGTAAACAGCAAAATAGATTTGCAAACACTATTCATATACATAAACATTTTTAATCACTTATAGGGGAAGACTGAATTTATTAGAAATTCAGCTTTTCTTCTCTCTTTTTACTGCTTCTGTGGGAGAAAGATTGTCAGATGTAATACTGATTTAAAAGGGTTAGTGACTTGGCTGGTGCACTTAATGGCTATTTAAACTTCTGCTTTTGGCAGATTAAATAACAATGTTAAAAGACATTCATGGTACTCTATTAAAAAAAAAGGGCACAGCAGGGTGGTGAAAGAGCAGTGAGCAGGCAGCATAGTAGTGTAGGCAGATCCCATACTTACATCTTCACCAACAAATGTTGGGACCATTCCTGCCCTGCTGGCAGGATCCTAGTGGAGATTTTTTGCACCTCTGCCATCTGCCTACCACACCTTCTTAGAGAAAGGAGTTGTGGTTTTAATTGTCTAGGTCTTATTAAAAAAAAAAAAAAATGTTGTTCACTATGGAATTGAAGAAAGAAAGTGCCATATTGTAATAATTTGAGAGTTTTTTACCCCCACAGCTGTCAATTTTCTGGGTAGGTCAGTGCAATTCAAACAATTGCATGTGTGGCAAGCATGTTTTATGTTTGCACAGAAACTTACTTGGTTGATTAGTTAGACTGGAATGACATTTTAAGTGTATTACAGTTTGTTTTTTTGGGTTTTTTCCCTGGAAAAAGGCCGAAAAACTTGAATATAGTTGTACTTTTTATTTTAGTTTTTTCAAATAGTGAATTTAAGGAAAAGCTCTTGAGTGTGTTTTATTATGCTGTCATGGAAAGCTAGTGCATTTTTTCTTTATTGCTAACATTTGTTGGGTGATGACAGGTTATCAAACAGTACAGAGCTGTTTAACACCTTGGAAGAAGACAATAAAGAAACTGGTGACACTTGCTTAACAAGAAGCACAGTGTGTTTTGGGAAATCTGTCAGTGAGAAGACAGGCCTGTAAAGATGTCAGGCCTATTTTGACCTTCCCGCCCCTTGTTTGTATTCTACTGTTTCGGCTTTGCAAATGACTCCACATTTGGTACTTGAATTGAAAGTAGGCATCATATAACAAGGAAAGGATATGAACAAGTTGCAGAAATGTATTGTGAAATGGAAAATATTGATACTTAGAAAACGATTATGCATTTTGTTCATGGCTCTGTTATACAATTAAAGGAAATAAAAATACTTTTTAAATTTAAACTAATTATATTTGTAGTTATTTTGGGGTGGTCTGTCAAAGTGGTAGATATTGCATTAAATCCAGCTACTACTGAAGCATGGTACTGTCTGCCTACAGTAATCTGAGCTCTTCTGTAATGATGTATGACATTCACTTTGCATGCTCAGTGCTATATTTTATCCAGCATTTGGATAGCATGATATTCTGACCTTGTCTGATTGGTGATCTCATTTTCTGTGAATTTTGCAAGAACAGTAAACAAAGCCTTGAAGAATTGTCAAGCTGACAAGTTGTGTTGCTCTGTATCTTTTCAAGACAAAGCCACAGAAATTTATGTGTCTTGACACCTTTGTCTCTTGTATTAAGAAAGCTTTAACTAACTTCTCCTTGGTTCTATAGTCCACCATCTAAAAATGCCACATCTTATAAAGCTTTTAAGGAGAGACCTCAGAGAGATGGAGTAAGTTAGGAAAAAAACAGCTCAATTGTGGAAGAAATTCCAAGACTAACAGGAGTGTCTCATAAGAAGAGTATTTGAAACATTTAAATGACCCTTCTATATAAAAATTTATAAATAGCTATGTGTAAATACGTTTTACAAATATGTTGAGTAGGAGAATAGTTTTTTGCATTAATTCCACAGCCATTTACAAATGTCAGTGGTTGCAGGAATGCTGAAATGGTTTTGTTTTGTTGTGTTTTCCTTTCACTTTCCTCTCTCAATCACTCAAGAAACCTATAAAAGATGAAAGTTCTACTCTGTTGAAAACATATGGGGATTTTGCATCTGGAAAATTTGAACCTAAATCTGTACATAACTTACTTTCAGTTGAATACTGAGCTTGTTTTATTTGCATTATTTAAATTATTTGTTTGAAAGACAAATTACTGGATCTAGAATTACATCTGGATAATGCAGTTGTACTTTAATTGCTTAAAATGGCTTTTGTAACTATTTTTGCTTTTAATGGGAAGTTGCTATTGACAATACACATCTTCAGCAGGTATTTATAAACAACAAGAACTTCAAAAGGGAGGGAAGTATATGGCTAAGTGGCAGTCTGAATAGAAAGTGGGATTTACAGCATACTTCTACTGGGATTTGGGCATAGGGTCTCTAATTTATTTATAACAAAGTTAAATCATCTTCTAGTTGAGCAGTTAAATACTGAGGACATCTCTTTTTGGAGTTGTCCTGTGCTTCAGCCAATTGACAGAAGATAAGCTTCTGTACCCATCCCTCCCAGCACTTTCAAAGCGCAGTGGAGCTTATTATAAATGAATGACTCATACACAGGGTGGAACAAATGCACCATTGGTAGCCTACAGAGATAATAACACTGACCTCCGGTCATTTTACAAGGGAACTCTCTCGTGTAGGTCGGCTTCCCACTGCTTTAAACCCAACCTAAATAGACTATTCACAGACAGCTGGATTGACAGATTAGAGATTTATATGCACAAGTGTAGGCATTAGCAGCATGGTCCCTGAACATCGGGACATGAGAAGTAGCTGAAATATCCAACCACTAAAAGCAGAGGGGCATTTTTCTGTAAAGAAGTAGGTTTGTAAACTTTCTTCAGACTTAGTGAAATATGGGTGGTAGGGCAGTCATAAAAGTCCAAGCTTGCAGTCTCTGTTTATGCAGGACTTCCAATAATATGAAATTGTTTGGAAAAAAGGCTTACAATAGCGCTGTCACTTCACAGGGAATATTGGAATAGGTGAAAAGAAGACCTAATTTAAGGTTCTAAGTCAAAATATGCTCTATTTGCTTTCTCCTCTTCATATGTATACACAAAGTGAATAAGCAGAAATAATTTTGTAAAAGTATGAAGGTCAACATTTGTCAAATTATACCAGTTTTAGGAGGAGCTTGTGGTACTGAATTTGAGCTTGAGAATACAAATGTGATAATTTGTACTAACTCAAATTTTTATACAAGGTATGATATAGGCGTGTCAAATATCTTCATCTTTCAACTGTGTTAATGCTCATGAAATACAACTTGTCAGTAGAACTCATCCTCTCAGAGTGTACTAGAAATTTAGTTTGTGTCTTTCTGCAGAAGAAGATATGTTCTATTGCCTGATCTTAACAAAAGGTTATATTGAAAGGAATGATTTCAAAGCAGATGGCAAATTACTGAAAAGACATTTTTATTGTACAATAGCATGCTCCCACAAAGAAAAACAAGGGGTGAGGGAGACACAACACTGCTTCCCTCCAACATTCCCTAACACTAATTTAAGGAAAAACGCATTAAGAGACAACCTTCAGTGTATTTATTCTTTTCATTTCTTTAAAAGGATCAGAATCTTAACAGGTTCTTTTTTTTTTGCTTGGGCCTTTCAGTAGAGAGCATTAGGACATGGAATTGGATCTCCCCCAAAAAAGTTTGTTTTTTAAAATGATTATTGCTATATTCTATCTGCAGAATATGTGGCAAATACATTAATGATGCTTGATTTATAGAGACACAAATTATAAAAATGTTCAGAAATATGTTTGAAAGAAAATTATGAAACAAGCGAGAGTTTCAGTCCAAGTGTAGATAAACCAGCCTGACCCCTTAGTCTTTATGTGGAATATCAGAATTTTCAGATATTCCTAGATCTGATAATGTAATGATAAGGAAAATATATCATAATGTTATATGTTTTCAAGATGCTAATTATTTAGATCTGTTTTGATACCATTGTTCCTGCATTTTACTGAAAGCAGTGAAACTTCCCCGGCTTTTTTCACAAGTTTCTATGTTCTGAACTTGCTCATTTAATGCCTGAGATTTGTAATGCAGGCTGCAGATTGTCAATGCAGTATTCAAATATATATATATATATTTATTTGAAATAAGTAAATTTTATTCTCACTGAAGCAAGTAAATTGATATTGGCAGTGGCATTCAATTGCCTGGCCCAGGAGGCTTTTCTTGAGACCTGAATCCAGAGGCCTTTACTTGGTCACACCTCCCAGGAAACAAATCCAGCTCAGCAGTTTTCTGGGTCTTCACTTACTTTTGTATCCAGGAAAAATTTTGGTGAAACTCAAGAGCCTGTAGTCATTCAAAGGCTTCCTCCAGCAATTATATATTTCAAATTGAAGATTTTGCAAGTGGACTTCAAACTTGTGATTTTTCTATTTGGAAGTTGCAGGATACAGCTGCAATAATACATACATTATACATACATATTCATTATTTCTGACTGGTTTATGGTGGATGTTTTTACTAAATATCAGGTTTTATACAGAATTCATATTTAAAGTCTGGTTGTCTTCTCCCATATCTGAGCTTTTAAAAAATAATGTAAATTTGAAATGGTGTGTCTGGCAGAGATAGAATATTTTCCCTTTTATTTCTGCTGTGTTATCTGTGTGAACAAGCATCTACCTAAGTAGAAATGCACAATTCTCAAAGATGCTAATCTCTTCTGCTTTCTGATTTCCACTTGCTTAAATTCTAATTTTAAAGGGCTGTGTGTTTGGAGAATCTTTTGATTCTTCAAGTATGTGGATTAGTCTTAACCTTTGTCATGACTTTGCTGGCTTTTACAAGCCTTTGCCTTTGATCATGAGAGTTTCTGTGAAGAGGAAGAAAAGAAGCACAAACATTTGGCATTTTGAACTTGCAGATGTCCTACACATCATCTCAACTCATCTTTCAGCTTCCATCCTGTAGTGTCACTTCCCTGAAAAAGTTCAGTTGCCTTTCCCTGAGTTCAGTATTTCATTCAGATAAGTAGAGGCTTCCTTTTCCCCTCAGAAGGGAAGAATTTTTATTTGAAAACTGTGAGTTTTATTTGGTTCTTAGTGCAGATTTAAATTTTTCTCTCTGTATCTGTTCTTGAATTTGATGCCTCACAAAATGCTGCTCTTATATGCTAGGAGGGATGACAGCTTATGGCACACTGAGAAAATTGTGGTCTTATGCAGTCATTGAAATTTGTTTGGGACTTCTGCCTCTCTGGGCTTCTGAAATGACTAAAACGAGCTGCTCATCTTGGTAAATACATTAGTTCCTGTGAGTTTTTTGTCTGCTTGTTTCTTTAGCATTGCACAATATTTTAAAACTCTATTTTTTTGCTTGCAGTCCAGTTGGCGAGTCATCCTGATTTTCATTTTTGGTTTAGAGTCTTTTTATAAAGTATGGTCACTTGAGTGTATGTTCAAAATGGCCATATTTGCTCTTGAACGTAACCAGGCTTCCAAAATAATGGCAACCATCAGGATATTCTGAGAGAAAACTTTTTTTAAAAGAGATTGTGCAGTGACAGGTTGCAGTGAAAAGCTAGAAATCTGTTAAATTTGTAACAATCCATCTTAGATTTCTCCACTTGGGCCCCAGTTTAGAGATACTTGTAGGTGCTTTCTCTATTGTGTTCTTCAGGTAAAAATCCAGTCTCGAGGGAAGTCACTGTAATTTTCTCTGAAAGTGTCGCTGTGGTAACAGCACTGAAGTTCATTGAAGTTTCAGGACCATCTTTGCAGATAGTGTAATTCTGAAGCTAAACAGCAGTGCTCTACTTGGAGTAGTTCTTGCTACTTCAGGATTTGCTTTTCCTTGTTGATGCAGAAATACTTATAGAGGATTACAGCCTAAGCTCCTAGAACCTATAGGGTCCTATTTGCTAGAATGTCTAGATAAAATGTCTATACGTGTATAAACTCTATCTTACTAAAGAATTATGTCTGTCTGTAATACTAGAATGACTATTGTTTATTTTATAAATAACAACATATTGCTATTTATAAATAGGTTAAATATCTGTTAGTGACTGATATATCTAGTTAGGCAGAATTACAAGAAAAAAATCACTAAGTGCCTAACGTTTCTTTATTTTTTTGTCCAGTAGCTAATTAATGTCTAAAATTGCATCTACAAGTAGTGCCCGTTCCAGGTGTACCCACATGGAAAACATTCCCACATCATGGCCTTGGTCAACCCTTAAAACACAGAAGTTAGGTATTTTTCATAATTTAAATTATCTCTAGTGTTAGTTTTGTTCTGATGCTTCTGTTCTGTGGTGAAACAGACACTCTGTGAAGACTGAGCACATCTAATTGTAGTTACCCTTTTTATGTAAAGTGCTGTAGTCTTTTGTTGATTAATTTTTATTTGCATGGGAAACAAGGGAATTATCTCTTATGGAGCTTTTGTGCCTCTAGCTATATAGGATCCTAATACAATCAAAGAATGAGCTTGCTCTGTAGTATAAGAGCATATACAATAGCAACACTCTTTTCTTTCTATATAGAACAGCTTGCTTTAGTGGACTCTGCTTTGAGCAGAGGGAGTTGGACTAGATGCTCTCCAGAGATCATTTCCAGCTCTAACTATTCCATGATATAGCTATAGGTATCATCTTGAAGCACTATACAAATTAGAAAACAGACCCTCTGATAGTTTATAATACATGCTTATTTGGACAACACATTTCTTACCAGCCAAATTAAGGAATGAAAAATTGAAAAGAGGAGGTATGAAATGTGAAACACAAAAGGAAGAGTAGGCAGATACTCTCTTCATTATCCAACATAAAAATGTCTATTTGCTTTGAAATGCAGATTTTGTTTAAAAGAAGAAAAATAAGAGAAGCTGCATTTAATTCATATTCAGGTTGATGTGAATATTTTAAAGGAACTGATAAAACACCTTGGAGGAGAGGTATGTGCTAATTTTAGGTTTACACAGGCTGTTTTTTGAGCTGCAAGAAAGTGTCATCTAAATTTTAGCAGTCTACATCACTGAGGAGTATTGCAGGTATGACTGATAGTTATGTGGTCACTTGATAATTGCAAGTGACTTTATTCACAAGGGGATACTGCTCACACTTCTGGAATTCACAGTTGTAAGAGGAATACAGAAAAAAATACAAATTACTCTAAGTTGTGATATGACCATGTTGTTATTACATAGAGTTATGCCAATGTTAATTTGCCCACTAGCTATGCTGCTAAGTGGTGTCCTTGTTTTTTTGATTTACATTCACACTTACTGCTTGTGAGAGGCTGCCTTAAGTCTGTGGATGAGAAGTAAATCAATCACTTCTTTTCCTCCCCTTTGAAAGTTGTAGTTTACCTTCAACCTGTGCTTTTGCCATTCTTCTAGTTCAGTTGGCTGGGCTTTCTCACAGTGAGCAATCACTTAGCAATTGTTCAGAGTTCAGGTCAGTGCAGTGTTAAGGTAAATTCTCCTCCTAGCACAATACATACCTTTCCTTCAAACCGTAATACAGATTCTGGTTTGCGCACTGTGCTTTCTGGGATTCTTACAGCACCACTGAAGAGGTTATTGTCCCCCACCTGTTTATCATTTCTTCCCCCTCTGCACTATCCCCATGATTACTGCTTCTCCACTCTGATGCTCCAGTGAGCACATCCTCACCTCTTTCAGTCAAACAAAGGGGCAAATTTACAGTATTTGATAAGCAGCCTAATTTTGACTGGAAAAAGTCAAAGGACCCACCTGCCTGAGGAAATCTGAGGGTACAGTATTCTGTTCTGCAGAGTGCACAGCAGAAGACAGAGGTGGTATATGGGGATCACCACAGCAAAATCTGAATGTAGTACTTTAGGCTTGGGGATATCTGTGCTGTCACCCAGGGATAGAAGATTATTTTTAAATGGTGAGTTGCTTATAGGTGACTGTAACTCATGTAGGAGTACGGTTCTTTAGATTTACCTGCAGTTGAGAAATGCCCATTCTTATTGCTGGTGAACTTTAAGTTGTCTTGGCAAATTCTGTGCTCTCTGTATTCTTTGACTTCACTGGATCTGTAAAATGTATTAATATTTACCTCCCATGGACTTTCTTGGAAATACATAGATATCACTTGGTTTAACCAAATACATAGATATCACCAGATCTGCTGTTGTACTGAAAAATAATTCTATCATATACATTTGACATTACATACTTAGGTTTTTGTAAGAATTGAAATTTGTCATGAGGCAAAAGCTGTGATGATGCTTGAAATTAGGGTTAATACTGGTATCCTGCAGCTGTCTTCGTAGAATGAAGTATTTCAGTGAACATAGGAAGCTTATATTGTCCAGTGTCTTTGTTATGAGTCTGCACCAGCTCAAGTCTAGTGTGAATTTATGTAAATCAGCAATGAGAGAGAGGAAAGAAAATATGAGTACACAACACTTTAACAGAATAACAGCCACACTGGTGGAAGGGAGGCTTGATTTCTTGTCAAGTGCTAGTCCTAGTTTTATATTGCTTTTTGTTTTTTCCCAAGTAAGAATAAAACTGGAAAGTTATTTTTAGGCTACAGCATGTATGGTGCTGGTCATTAGTGGATAATACCACTGAATTCTAGAATCATTTCTCATGGCATCTGGTCTACTACAAGTAAGAAAGAAAGAGTAGCAAATAACACAAGGACTCATTATGGTCTTTACCAAGAAAATAATGAACGTTTTTCACAGTTTCTTCTAATTATATCTGTGTTTACGTTTTATTGTGCTAAGCAGGAAAATGATTACACTGTGGTGGTATAAATGGCTTTCCCAAAGTGGAAGCTTTACTGGTATATATATGGGCTATTCAATGTGTTATAATATTATTATATAACAATATATAATACAATAATATTATGTAATATACAGTATTATATAACAATTCTATATAACTATATAATACTATATTAATATATAAAATATATAATGTTTATATAATTACATAATATTACAATATATATATTAGAAGATGTTCCATTTGGCTAGATTTGCATTTTGGATTAAGTCTGGATTTTTCCCTTCTTTTGGATGATAACCTAACACCATGATGAACTGATAGGAATGAAAAAATTCTGCTGTAGTTTGTTTTTCTATTTCCAGCACTACTGCTAGATAGATAAAGAGCTTGATTCTTACATATCTTCAACTGCTCTAATAGATTGTATTAAATTAATATCCTCTAAATAATACTTGATAAGTTAATTTTGATTTAAAATACATACCGGTCTGTCGTGAACATTGACTGTGTTGGTTGTAGTAAGCTTTTACATGGCTAACAATAGACAGTGAACTTCTTGCAGGTTATGGGTGTAATGTCTTTTGATGACAGTTGGCATAATGGAGCAAGAAGATGACTTGTAGATTGGTGGCCTATGTAGTATTTTTTCTACTTGCACCTCTGTGTAAGTCCTTGCTATCCTGACTGAAGCAGTCACGTGCTGCTGTGAAAATCATCTCAGTTGTTTTAGTGATGGTGGTTAAAGTTGATGGTTGAGATGTGAAATGTTTTGAAAGTATAGTGTTTATTTCCTATATTGTGACCCAGAATTTAAAAGGGACAGTAATTTGGTTCTTAGGAAATCAAATGCTTTACTTCTCTTCCCTGTGAAACTAAAACTTCTACTCTATTTTATGTTGTTCTTCTGTATTTTTTAGCTTCAGTAAAAAACTGTCTTTCATTTTCAAATTTAAATCAGCTCTAAGAGACTAAGGAGCTACAGAGTGAGTCTGAGACAAATCTAATTTAGAGTTCAGATTGAATAATTTAATACTTAAGCATCCTGTATGTCAGCTGAGTGTGGGAAACAGTCATAGCTAACATTTTTGAATATGCAAGGTAGGGGGATGAAGGAAGCATTTGGATAAACCTATAATGATCATACTTGTAATTTTCTTTGAAAGAAAAATAGGTCTGGCCTGGCTGGATATTATTTAAGCTGTTAATTGTTCTAATGTGTTTTACAATTAAGATGAGGAAAAAATTGACATCAGAAACCATCTGTAGCAGCTCTTTTGCTTTTGGAGTTAGCATAGAAGGGTGGTTACATAATGAAATAATCTACAAAGCTGTCTGCCAGGTCTTTGATCTGTGGATCTTGTTTCTTCCTAGATGGCATGTCTCCTAAAACTATGACAATATGCAAAACATATTGTATGACTCAGAAAATAAGAAGTGAAGTTAATATATTGTTGTTTCAGTCTGAGGTTTTTTTTACTAAAATTGACTTAAAATTTCTTTACATGATTTTCCATGTCTTTTTACTCAACAGACTTAACAGAATTAACACAACAGCAGTTTGCCTGCCTAACAAAAATATGCAGTATGACAAATACAAAGTAAAAATACAGATGAAACTTCTTATGTGCCTTGTGATGTGCAAAAAATGCTGCAGCTGTGACAAAGTGACACCTTTGAGCTGTCAGAGAGAAATTCTTGCTGTGTCCTAAATCTCAGACTAGGACATTGCATTAATTGGTTCTCATAGCTGAGATAATGCTTGAATCTGTTTCAATGTGATCGGAAAATTATTTGAAGCACTTCTGCCCTTCAGAGCAAAATATTTCATCTGGGAATGGCACAGAACATCCAAGTCTTCTGGAGTATTGTTCCCCATGTGGAGTCAGATCTCTTCCCTGAGAATACAGTCTCTTTGTAGACACAGGCATGTCTGTATTTAGGCATACATTTCCTTCTTGCAGGGTGGTTCTATTGCCATGTAATGTCAGATTCCCTGCATCCCGTAAATCTTGTTGCCAAGCACTTCCAACCAGCCAGATACAGTTGGAGAAGCTGATGGGTGTGCAGGAATTTTGGGTGAGGGCATCACGCTAGAGGGACAGGCTTGAGGAGAAAGAGGGGGGGAGAGAGGACTTAAGGTGGAGGCCGAACTGGTGAGCCTCTCTTCTGTCACAATAGCGTGACAGGTCTACTGTTTCACTCTTCTTCAGTGCAAACCAAGAGAAGTCATCTATTGCCCAAATCGTAAACAGACTTTGTAGGGGCAATCACAGTTTCAGTTCTTTGAGAATTATTTCAGGAGCTTCCTCAGCACTTTTATAGAAGTTTGGTACAGTGCAGAAGTACTAATACCATATATTGTTTCCATCAAATCATGTCTACGTATTTTAGACTTTCAAAGGCAACCAAACATGGGAAAATATAAACTTTTATGTATATGCTTTTCTGTTTTTGTAAAAAGAAAGTCCTGTTAAGTTTTTAAAATCTCATTGCTTGCTATCTACCATAAATCCTCATAAAAATGTAATTGCATTTAATTTATGCACATTCAGTACTAGACACAACTTAACTGTATAATTAATCACTGTATCAACCTAAATTTTTTCTGCATCTGTTGTTGGAGTAAACATATTGCAGAAGCTATGCTTATAATCTGTACATATGTACAGGCAAACGTTTTGAAGAGGAGGCTGGTGTGTTTCAAATTTACATAAGTTTATTTTTCTCAACATCTTTTCCTGTTTATTAAACTATAATGATGTTAAATTATTTGGAGTCAAAGTAAGGAACTGTTGTAAATATAGATTAAGATTTCATCAGATATTATCAATAAACCTAGTCTAAATTGAATGTCTGGGAATAATTCCAACTTTTATCAAACCATACAACCATTTTATAATATTTCAGAGAAAAATAATAGGAAACAAGAAAATGTAAACTCCTAAGTTAAGTTTTCAACAGGTCTTGGAATTTTTAAGTGCCAAACATGTTTTGTGTGCTCCAAATCTATTGACTAAAATCCTTTTTGAATTACAAATTATTTTCAGCTTGAAAGCCTGTTGTTAGGGAAATGCAGCCTGTGAATACTAATTTGGATCTACTTTAGCAATTAAGAACTGTAGTTTGAGCTGGACACATTTTCTGTGAACTGTTCTTTATTAGGAATGTGTGAATGCTACACCTAGAAGTTATGCTAATGAAGTTACTATCAAGTTTAACAGACAACATTAGTAATTAAACACAATATTTTTGAAACTGGTAAAAAGGTCTAGAAATGCTACAATTACAAAGTTGTTGTAGAAATTGTGTATTCTGTATTGTTAAGAAGCTTCAGCAGACAAAGTTCACAGTTTAATCCTGTGCAATAATTTAGGTACTTGCTGAAAGGGATAGACAAGAACTATTAGGACACAAGATTAATAAAAATCACCACTTTATAGACATTTTTACAATAAAATAGAAATATTTTCATACAATTTTATTGCTTTAAAATTGCTGAAGTTTAGTAAATGACGTTTTAAATGTTTCATATTTTGACATTATGCTGAAAATGTGCTCATCTGTGGAAAAAAATGATCTCCTAATCCTTCACTATGTAATGTAAAACTAATTGCCCTGGAAAGAAATGGTAGGACAGAATTGCAACTTTTCTTTATAGGGCAAGCTGTTTCACACCTCGAGTAAACAAATGCATAAAGAGAGTTGAAAAATGTAAAACTTTTACTTTAAAAGCTGCAGATGAAAAAATGCAAACTTTGATAAGTATTTACAAAAACTAATTAATTCAAACAACAGAGATGGTAAACGAATAGGGAAAAAAGACCTTTTGTGATTAACAATCTCAGTTTTCAACTATCTATTATCATAATGTGTAGGATATGATCAGGAGTTATCTTTCAAGACTCAATTAAAGCAATTATAGCTGTATTGAAAGCCTGCTGAAGTAAAGGCAGATATCATTGATGTCAGTTGACTTTGATTCTAAGCCTTCTTGGCTACTTGTAATTTTTTTTTTTTTCATTTTTAAAAAACTTAATTGTTATGATAGAGTTCTCTTAATGCAATTCCTTGCCCCTCCTCTGATTGTTTTTCTTTTGGGCAGTAGTATATCTTCATTTCTTCCATTTTAAACTTTTCAGGGTTTGATAAAGATCCGTTCATTTGTATTTTTGCTATCTACAAAAATATCAGTTTTAGGAAAGATAAGACATATTTTTCTCTCTCCTTCAGCCTGGATTCTTCATGTCTCTGAGAAGCACTTGAGAAACTTCGGTGCTTTTTAAAAGAGAATTTCTGAAAACAGTTGCATATGCCCAAAACTCTTGTGAAGGTGCAGAGTGAAGCGTAGCTGGCATGGAGGGTGAGATATTGTAGAGTTGTAAAAAGCCAGGACAGTTCACAGCTCGGCTGAGATTTGGAAAATACTGCTGGAGACCATGGAGGCCAGAGCTGAAACCTGGTAAATTCTCCAATTCCCGTAACTTCTGGCTTTCACAGGGGACATGTGAGATTAGAATAAAAAACTTGACTTTGCTGCTTAATACGTGTGGCAGTTTGAAAATAAAGTAAGAAGTTGAGATATACGCAATATATTATTGCAAACACTATTGTCCAGTCTTAAAATGTATAAGCTTTTTGCCTGAATTAGTGGCAAATTAAACAATATAAAAATGATTTAATGAACAAATTTTAATTTGTGTAAAAATTTGTTTATTGGACAAGTCATAAGCAGCATGGTAGCATTAGAGTCTTCTTTGTGAGGACATTTTCTGATTCTCAGATTGCTCAAATTCATGTGTCTGTATTTAAGAACTTCAGCAAAAATAGGGCAAATCATGCTTTATTATTTTAGAATGCAATACTCCTTTCTTTCAGGATTATGGCAGCAGTTCACATCTAAATGCAAGAGAAAAAAGCATTAGTGCTCAATTTTTTTATTTATTTAATGGTTACTTTAAAATCCCAAATTATTTTTCAGTTCAGTAAAAGGATGAGGAAAAAAAAGAAAATTTTCCAGACACAATTCATTTTGGGGTTGGCTGTCCATAAGGCTGTTTTCTTTATCAATTGATATATGAAGGGAAAGTCTTCCCTTTCCTCAGCTCCTGGTCCCATCTCCCAGTGCTTTATGTTGACTTGGCAGTGAGCAAGGTGGTCAGCTCACACATGTGGCTGGAAGCTGCTTGGGGTAGAGGAGGTGAGCAGGCAGAGGCTTGTCAGTGCTGCCAGCCTGAAAGTGTGTTTAGGGTTTTAACTAAAGTACTGAAGGGCAAACACAATGGGCTGCCCAGACAGAGTGGGAGGATAGAAGCAGAGCTTCTACCCACAGTTGATGTGGTTTATGCTCTTGGAGTCACACCTGCTCATCACTGCTGACTGCTCACTCTCCTTATAAAGGACAATGGGACTGGAGTCTCACTTGAAGTACTTAAAAACTGGGAGCAAGAATGCCATTTCTGGACTTCATCTTGACTAATACTTTTGTGTGCCTGTCACTTAACCTTCACTGATTGCTTTGTAAAGACACTATCTCTCATTCCCAAACTGAATTAAATGAGTTGGAAAACACTATTGTTCTGTTTTCGTATCACTTGATTTGCACTTGGTTGGAATGGCTCTACAAGAAGTAAGGCACTGGAAGGTGAAGCCCAGTACGGATCTTGTACTGTGCATGATCTGCATAAAGTTGAATAAAGCTTTTGTAAGGCATTAGCATAATTTGGAGGGGGTGGTGATGGTGGTGGTGTGGGTGGAACTAAACAGAAAACACTGAAAAGCTTTGGCATAAACACACTCTCAAGCATATTTATGTATAGGGGGAGGATGGTAAGTATTCTGGACTGACGATGTGTTCCTGTGTAGACTTGGAAAGTAAATGTCACTGTTTAGTCTGCTCCTGCTTTCATGTGTTTTTGAAGACACTGTTTCAAACATGAAATGTCCCTATCTTCTATACTATGTGTTCTTTTATATTAGTGAAAGTGATTCTTTTAAAGCTGCATTTCTGCTTATTTTTTAAAAAAGTAATCTCGCTGTAAGGTAGTTGTCATTTGGAATAAAAACCAGTAAAATGCTGTGATAATGGAAATAGTTTTTGGACACTCATATAGGAAATGTAATGATTGATTGTCCTTCCTGAGAGTAACTGAAGCAGTTTGAGTTATTAATGTGGCACATAACAAACTTCAGAGTACTTTTTTCTTCTGAGATATTACATGGAAGTTTGCAGAGTAAATGAAATTTAGTTCTGCTATTACAATGGGAAAGGGCAAAATGTGCCAAAACTATCCTTGAAGGAAATAAAATAAAGCTCTTAAAAGAAAGCCTTAGATTATAGTATTTGCAGTGCAAGTCAGTTACTTGAGAACAGTTAGTGCTAATAAATTAGCTTAAAATGCATTACAGATGAGTCTGGTATGTTTTTTCTCTTCTACTTCTTGGATTGGATTTGTGCCAGAAGAGATACTGTGACATTTTTCAAGAACTGAGCTATAATGGTTTTTGGCTAGAAGTATTCTTCTACTTTAAAAAACACTTTAATGGCCTTAACACTGTACCTTTGTCATACTGTTGTCAGGTCCGGGAGAGGAGACAAATATAAAATTTTAGCAGCAGCTGGTTTGGCAGTATAGAGTTTTTCAATATGCCTTCTATCAAAATACTTACAGGGTTGTAATTACAATGGCATAAAAGGGCTTTTACTGGCACAGACTATTTCAACTTAACTGTTACAGGCTCTGTCTTTAAGAGGACTTTTTATGGTATTGTAAGATTTATCTAGATTAGAATGACTTTGTATGTATCATGTGTCTTTGTAACCAAAATAAAGCCTGAGATATACTCAAGAAGTTTAGATTTTCTTGCACAGATGAAGTCCATCTTTGCCAGTGCTTGAGTTGAAGTCCATCTTGCTAGTGATGCTCCCTTGCTGGAAAAGCTCTTGCTAGAAAATATCTTGATGTATTTATTCATCTTAGTTGGTCATCTTCAGGCCTGGAAAGGATTGCAGTAGTTTGACTGAGCAAGAAAATGCATGGATAGAATGTGAAAGAAGGAAGTAAATCTAATGGCCACAGTGTAGTAGATTAGAATCTTTAAGGTACTTTCAATGTCTGAAGGAAAATTGTATTAATAGAAGAAAACTAAAAAAGACATTATTTGAAGTGAGTGGCTTAAAAATTCAGGTATAGATTAGTCTAAGTGGTTAAAATTAAAAAGAGATGGATGTATTTGGACAGTGAATTGTGACAGCTGTTACTGCTCTTGCCTTTTGTAAGAATATGCCTAGAAAGATTGTTTATATAAGTGGCTTGGCCTAAATGTTGTTTCAGAATTTTTGCCAAATACATAAATTTTTCTTAAAATGCTTTGAGCCAAAATCTGTCTCCTTGATTGCCTAGGTGGCTTCTACTAATTTTAATGAAAATTGCATATTTTAATTGAAGAACAAAATTGGGTCTCTGATTCTGAGGTTGTTTCTATATGAATGTGTAAGCAATTTTAGGGTACTTGAAGAGCACATTTGTCAGATGCATGCAAGCTTTTATGGCGTTCCATTAGGCAATTGTAAAATGCAGAACAGAGGGATTATATTTCTTTAGTCAGGCATTATTCACATGTTTTTAGTTGTCAAATCCTGAGATATTCTTCATTCTCTTATATCTAAAACTTCTAGTCAAAACTTTTTGTGCTGTTCCCTAAAAAGGGTAGCTTTTTCCTGATCTGATTTGTAACAATTGGCATTTACAATAAAGACTGTATATCTATTATATGTTACAAGTAATTCTGTAAACATTTTCAGTGTACTAGTAGTTTCGTCTCTAGGCGGTGATAATTTTTTGTGGTGGTAGGAAACTTCTTTTATCTAACTTCCTTGTGAAGGTTAGTGAAAATAGAGAATTAGTTTTTATTAAACATTAAACAATTGATGCATTTATTCAGACAAATATATAGGATGGTTACCCTAAGGTGCTTATATATTAACCTCTAGCAATTTGCACTAAGAAGTACTGTGGAAAAAATAAAAAGGCAAGGACAATTTGCTTGAATAAGCAAAAACTGGTGTCTTGGTGGTTCCATATATAGACCCAAACATATTTGAAATGTCACAGCAATATAAAATTATATAAATTCAAATTGGGTTGAAGGAATAATTATGAGTAAAATCATATAGCATGTAAAATCATGTGACTGGTGGTGAAACAAATTTTATGTCTTGGACAGAAGACTTCCTGAGAAGTTTTCTGTCTCCTTTTCTGAGTGTTCTTATATTTAAGAAACAATACAACTACAAGATTATAAATGTCTGCCTGAAATAGTCATTACAGAAGTATTATGTTTTCAAGAATATTCTGGAATATTACAGTTCTTATTACAGCTTCTTACAGCTGGGTAAGAAGTAGTTACTCAAGACTATAATTCCACCATGCTAATCAAATTAGCAATACTTTGACCACTGATTGGATTTGAGATTCAGATATTTTGAATTCCTTGATTCTGAATTTTGAATTCTTTTCAGTTACTATGTGATGGAGATATCCAGACTCTTGTGAATGAGGATCAAGTTAGTAACCTCCAGAGAGATAATTATCCTGCTCTGTAGGGAACACCTGGATGTCATCCACCGAGTGGTTCTTCACATGCCATTACTGTATTGATGAGATCTCCTTCAGCTAATGATGAGTTCAGTCCCTTTCTCCCCTGTCTCATGCAGCTTAGATATCTGAGACTGAATCCTGCAGAAGGGCTATATTGTTTTTTACACATGAACACCTGGTTCCATTGGAGCTTCTTAAGAATTCTGGAGGCATCCATGTGGGTCTGGCAAGTGTGAGATACCTAAGAAAAAATGTTTGGCTTTCAGGAGTAGCAGCTGGAAGCTGGTTGCTATTATATTTGATATAGATATCTGTGAATGGGCAGTGGTCCTTGGTACTTTCTTTCCTGATGTTTGATTTTAAAATGAGAATATAACTACTAAAAGAAAATCCTTAGAATCCCTTTTCATTATAAGAGCTACAGAGAAAATAAAGCTAATAGAAAATAAAAAGCATGGTAATATCCTGACTGAGTGAAAAGCTGCACTATTTGCTTACACATTAATTTACCCTCAAGGATGTACTGCAGTCCTTACAGATGACTTCACAGAGAGGTTTGCAGGACTTTTTTTTCACCTTCCCACCCCTTTTCTATTTCCTTAACCATTGTTTTCTTTCTTCCATTTGCAGTGAGTTCTCCAACCTACCATCTTATCATTCATATCTGGAATCTAAACCCTAATCCTGTTTTTATTGAGATGTGTGGTAAAAAATATCATCCAGTTAGAGCTGCTGCAACTTCAGAGCTCTCAATAAAGACTTTTCAGGATTGTCAAGTTTTGCAGTTTACAATGACAGTAACTACAGACCAGTTCACAACTACACGCTTTCTATACAACACTGAGCATTCTGGTACTCTTATCTGGACATGGCTTACTGTGAGATTTTGTATGCCTCTGAGCAATCAGAGGGAGTCAGTTCCTGAGATTGGTGGGCACCTGCAATCTGTGCTGATTTAATCTGGAATTATGACTTCTGGTTCAGACACTTTGGCTGTAGTTCATTAACTAGTGTGCCTTTCCTTGCATATATTTGCATAAAAAGACAAGTTATCCATCTTTTCGTCTGTCAGCACAGTGCTATTCAATGTGCTGGTTTCAAGACAGTTGTTCTCTGGAGGCTTAATGCCAACTTGCTTCCATAATTTTACTCTGATTCCTCTGAGAACTTGCTTAAGAGTCCCGTTAAGATGAATGGCAGAAAACTTGGTGAAGCATTACATATCCCAAATGCTCACTTAATATTTTTTTTGCTGTGCTACAGCATCACCTTTATCATGATTATGTTCCCTTTCAAAGAGTTGTAGAATGATTTAGGTTGGAAATATCATGAAGTTCAAGTGTTAAAGATCATTTCATCATCTTTACATCTGCACACTATGATAGCTCACTTTAGGATGTCTAGAAGTGTGTTACTCTCAGTCTTTGCCTTTATGTATTGCAATTTATGACAGGAAAGATCAGTGTGTTTGAATAGCATTTGAAATTGGTGGATAATTAATTAAAATACACAGCTTCCAAGTTGAAGCTAAAAAAAACAAACCCGTACCTACTGAGTCACAATTCTAGAGTACCTTTAAGAATGATGTCTGAATGTTGTCAGCTAAATTTCAAATTTAAGAAAAGCTTCAAAAGAATTTTGCTTGTCCAATTACCTAAGTTTATACAGTGATGAAATGTAGTGATGCCTGTTTGAGGTGCAGAGGTGAACTATAACAATAATGTGTCCTCAAAGCAGAGTGTGCTCCTGTGGTGCAGTCTGTGACAGTCTGGACATCCAAATCATCTTCTCTTCTGCCTTGGAAGTAGAAATGGAAGTAGAAATGCCCAGTAGTCTGCCCCTGACTATTGACAGGGAAAATCCATCCAGCTTGATTCTTCCACCACAAGCCTGAAGTTTGATTTAACAGTTTATGTTCTATGACAGTTTAATCAGAACTACTTATTTATTAACTCAGCTGCCAGTTTGTCCTGCTTACCTCTCAACAGCATAATGTTAACCTTCATTACTCAGCCTTGGAGGGAAAATCAGATACTAGTTGGTTTTTAGACTGTGGTTTTATGGCTGGCTTAAGCTGTTATAAGTTCCGGCTCTCAATTAAAGAGGTGTTTACAGACTCCTCTCTCTCTCTCCTTTTTGCCCAATCCCCCAACCCAGACATCTGATTTTTGTGAGATTACTGAGTGAGTTGAACGGGAAAGTTCGCTTACCTAAAAACTGATCAATTTTTCATCTAGAATGCCTCTTTTAGCACATTTAAATCAAAAGGAGTAGGCTAGTAGGAGCTAGTCCCAGTTTTGATGCCATTATGGCTTTAGATTTGCTTGTGCTCATCACAAAACCATAACCTAAAAACCCATAACAATTAGAGATAAGGAAATTTAGTATGGATTCATAGCCTTCCTTGCTCATAGGTAGCATGCATTGAAAAATAATAGGAGAGAAGGCATTTTCTTTTAATAATTTGAAAAGACTTTGAAACAAATAGCTATTTTAGGTTAGTTTGTTTAGATTTAATTTTTTCCCCCTCAACTAATATGTGAAACTATCTAAAGTATTTCCAAGCAGAGTTAATTTTATGAATTATCATGTAAACTAAAAGAATTTTAGTAATTTTAATGTTTCATTAGACTGTGTTAAGGTACATGAAGAGATCATTGTGAAGGATTCACACTGTCTCTTCACAAAAGATTCAATGAATACAATAGGGTTTCTAAACATGGGACAGAAAAACATTCAGTGTATAGTGGGAATATATTTGAAGAAGCCAAGATAAATGTAGAAAACTTGTCAGAATTTCCTGTAACTTTTTGCATTTTTCTTCCTGTTGTACTTGGGATTAATGGATTTATAGCTTCTACATTTATACAGTTAAGCAATATTTATATTACATAAATAGAATGCAATTCTAAAAGTACTTGGAGGAGCACCATATTTGTTTGTTCTTGCTGATCATCTTCACCAGTTTACTCTGAAATCTAAAAATATCCAAATTTATTGATCTTAGTTTTTTTTTCCTTCCTCTCAGATATTTGTATCATCAGTCCAGGTCAATAGATTTTCCCTTAAAAGCAACAAGCATAACTTCTGAGTACAATGAAAACTTTCTGGAGTTACTGTTATTAGAATGATTGGTCTATCAGTGAGGTGGACAAGAGATATATTTGAAAGTACTTAGGCTAGGCAGTAGAATGTGAATCGCACGCTTCAGAGTAGGGGATTAATATTTTTTTTTTTCCAAGACAACCTCCTTTTTTTATTTTTCTGTTCCTTTTCCTCCCCCTTTGCCATAATTGCGTGAAGAGGCTCGCACAGATGCCTGCTGCCAGCGTGTGATACTTAACCTGACCGAAAGAGCAGCCTCACAAAGGAAAGCTTTTCAGGTCCCCCAGTGAAACAACCACTGCATTTTATTGTGGCGTGAAATTAGAAGTGAAAAGCCCTATGGCTCTTGCTGTTTAGTAATGCGGAATATGTCGTTTCTGATGGTGATGGTAGTGCTGGGAGGGAAATGGAAAGCCAGGGGAGAGAAACAAAGTAACAATTTAGACAAAGAGGGCCTCCCTTTTTTTTTGTCGTCTCTGATTGTTCCATGGTCTTTAAAACCATAGAACTGCGGTGGATACAAGCAAAAAGAACATTTAGATGCGGCTCTCTCATTCAGAAATGTATGTGTGAATTTGCAGGGTGCTGTATAAGGCGAGTCATCTGTTATCAGAAGAGTTCACTAGTTTAACTCATTTATAAAACGGCAACAAAAAATGTGACTTTGCTTGGAGAGAACAGCGCTGCTCTGACAGACACTTTGAGTTGCACAGCAAGATGGTGTTTATAACAAGACTGTGTGTGGTTTTCTGAAACTGCCTTCTAACAGATTGGAAGGGGAAAGTGTCAGCTTGAAGAGGCTTTCCCTTGTCTGTTTAAATTGAAAAGAATGATGTTTTCTCAATGGAAATTCTTCACATTTATAAAATGTCAAAATATTTATGCTCACTTTTGCTTTAAAAGTATTATGTAATCAGTAAAGCAAATGGTCAACTTTTAGAAAATGAAAAGGCAGTTTATGAGAGAGACATTACATAAGATGGGCTTCTTTTTTATAGAATCATAGAATCATTTATATTGGAGTAGACCTTTAAGGTTCATCAAGTACAACTGTAAAGTTATCTGTGAGCTGAGCACTGCCACTACTGCTGGAAACAAGTGGTGAGATTGCATCCCCAATTCTAATATCTGGAAGGGAATAGCTGGTACATTTTGCAGCCTTGTGTTGTTAGCAGTAAATATTACTGTTACTTTTATTCTATCTGCATGGGAGTGGTGACAAGGTACAGTGAGTGGCCTAGAAACAGTAGGGAAAGACAGGTGGAAATTTTGTTACTGAGTGGCTTACTGTCTAAGTTCCAGATGCAATCTTGGAGAAGTTTTAAAAAGCAGAAAGGATAAGGTTGACTGATCTATAACATTGGTGGAACAGATGAAAACATGACAAATTAGTTTATTGGTAAACTGCACTGCAGAACTGCAGCCTAGAGAAAGTTTGAACAGAGAAGCAAAGCTGCTAATATTGTTTAATTCAGGGAGCTCATTTCATTGTTCATTAATACAGTAGCTACAGTGCCAAAGAAATCTGTATGTAAGCAATAGCACAGAAAGAAGCAGGAAGGCACCAAGCAATTAAAGCTATTACCACTATCAGGTGTCTATTTCAGAGACCTTCTTAATGTTTTTAAAGTGTATCACTCTTAGTTGGATTTAAAATAATTTATTCATTTTGCTGCACTATATATTTTGTGTGTGCACTTGTGTTTCAGGCTTGGTTTGCTGCTTTGTAGCATTTTGCCAGTGTTGTGCCTTACATCTTAGCAGGTGAAAACTCATCATGTGGAGATTTAGAATAAGGGCTAGGAAGAGGTTTGATAAAAAACCAAATTAATTGGCTCTTGATGCAGCACACAGAAGCAAGGTCACAAGGATGGGGAAATGATCTTTGAGGCAACAGTTTAAATAGGGATAAGTAGACCAACAGTTTTAAGGCCATAGTAGGTTGATAGATGAATCAAAGATGTGAGAAAAGAAGAGAGTGTAAAAGAGTATTATGTCTGTAGCAAGGAAGTGGTGGTGGAACAGCTATGGCACTGAGAAAGAGCCAAAATATTTGTACCTATGATAAGCATTTCAAAAGAACTCCAGGAGGATCAGAAGTATGGCTAGGGCATACCCCCTCATGGTGAAAGGTTGATATTTAAGGCTCTCTTCTAAGGGAAGAACTCATTGCTTATACAAGAGGAAACAACTGAACAGGAGAGAGAAGGCTCCATCAAATACTCTGTGTTTAGGAGATTCACCTTGGAGGAGATCTGAGTTCAATTCCATGTTTCAAAATCAAGCAGAATAAGAGCTCAAATTGTTCTTTGGTGACTATTAAACTTTAGGCTATGAGGCAGAAAAAGAGAAGAAAGTACATGTCCCAGTTTCATATGCTGGTACAAAACCCTGTAACAAATTTTGACAAGAACTGGTCAGGAATGAGCTAATGCTTGGGAGCCATTCTGTTGACATCGATGGCCGTGATTTTGACTTGGTAACAAAGAATAGAAACATGAGTAGAGTCTTAGGATTATTCTGTCCTTTCAAACAAACACTTCTGCTGGCAAAATTTGACATGCCAGACAACTCAGCTATACAGATAGATACCAAGCTGTCAGAGTTGAAAGTTGTTTTCATTCTAAAAGGATTATGGTTGAAACTGCTGCTTTTCAGCTGAAGTGTGATGATATGGCTTCTCTCTCATTTCTTTTTTTTTTTTTTTTAAATAGTAACTTACTTCCCAAATATTTTATGTCAAAACAGTTCCTTTTTCAACACTTCCAGTGATTCTTGCCTTCAGTACATGTACAACTTTTCTGGCAGCTTTTACTTTCTGTTTAATTTTGGGAATTAACAACAAAGGCTACATGGACTTCCAGAATATTTGACCTGAAGTTCTTGGCAGTGGTCTTGGTCTTTCTGGTGCCATACTTTTAGGAACAAAGCCTGTAATGCTACTTTGTATATTTAAATGTTTGACAGACTTAACTGATATACTGTGACTAGCCCTTTCCCTATCTCTGTTCCAGGAAATACTGGTAATGTTCCTAGTCACATCCTATAGGTCACAAGGCTTCCTTTATTTGCTTAGGCTATTGAAGGTATTCAGTAACTCAAATTCCTAACAGTTAATATTGTGCAACTGGCACCCTGATGTGTACTGAAATGAGCTGGGCAATTAAGAAAAATAAATGTTTCAAGCTCATATTTTTTGTTAGATAACCAACAATTGGTTCTTCTGAATATTGCCTTTACTCTAAGTCCTAATTTGATACTAGTGACTTTGCATAACTGTGGAGAGTGGTAATGCCTGTCCGTGTGTGTGCTTTCAGCCCCTCCACACCCAAGTAAAATAAATACACACCAAATACAGCTATTTGCTATCACAATTTAAACTACGCTGCTCAACTCTGCAGTTGAATTTCTCAGAGATGTTCTGTTCTGCTCTGAAATAACCATTTGAAGGACCAGACCACTCTCCAAATTGCTGGTAGCACAAGATAGGAGACAGCTGCACCTACAACTGCTGTAGTTCGCTTCACTAGCTATGATTCTAAGCCCTGTTGGAGGCTTAGTGAGCAGAGCTGTACTCAAGGTTTTGACCACATCTCTGCTAAGGTAGCAAAATAGAGCTTCAAAGAAATATGTCAGTGTGTTGTTCTTCTCTCCTCTGGATATTATTTTGAACATTTTTTGCCTATGTCCTTCAGAATTTTGTAATTGGAAAATATTATAGGTATGTTCTGCATGGCTTGGTGAAGTGAAGGTTGTACTGGACTGCTATGAGACACTGACAGTCCCATCTGCAAAACACTTTCTTGTTTATTGAGAGCACACCACTTGGATGTGAAACCAGAAGTTAAACTTTTTAATGCTGGTTTAGAAATACAATTTTTAAAAAGTATTTATTATCTAAAGTAAGCAATATTTCTTAAGTTCCATATTTCACCTGCAGGTTGAATATGTCATCCTCCTTAGATAAGAATTATTAAAATAAATCTCAGTTGCATATATAATATGTTTTGTGTCTCTATTATACAGTTTTGCTATTCTTTTCATAAAGGATATACCAAAATCTGCCATGAAAAACAATTCTCATTTCTCTTGACTAAGGTCAGTGCTTAATAGCTTATACTCCCTCTTATGTTTCAATGTTGGAACTCAAGACAAAATGCTGTATTCCTACAACCTAACCCTTGGCACTTCTAATACCAAGTTGCTTTGCATGAGGTCCCTTTTGAATTAATCAATAAAGTCTCTTAGGGTGTTAATCCCAACCTGCAGGTGTACCCTTGTGTAGTGTGTTGTAATACAATGTGATGGTGGCCATGTGGCTGCTGTTCCTTGTCCCTATCAGTTCCTAATTGCTACTTTAGGACCCTGGAGGTTTTTGCTTCATTGGTTTACCTTACAGTTGTTGAGGTTTCAGAATAATTAAGATAGCTGTAACTGCACCTCCAACAGAGACGACATTCCCTTCATTTCTGTGCCAGCCATTTTGTTGTTCCTTGCTCTGAGCAGTAGACTTCTAAAAAGTACAAAGCAGTCATTATTAGCTGTAAAACATAAGGTTACATGTCTGAATGTTGGTTGCAAATGAAGGATTTTTCTTCCTTTATATATATATGTGTGTGTGTGTGTGTATGCATCTATTAATTACAATAAAGTAGTACTTGCAGATGATAAGGTCCACATTAGCAACCTGTTCCTTATCATCTGTCCTACCACAATCCACATCGGGATGTCATCGATATAGAGCAACAAAAAACACATTTCAAGAAATCTAAAACCCCCTAACTATTTAAAACCTAGGACTTGACTTTCATTCAAAACCAGCTCTACAATTAGCAATACTTTCAGACAGTATCAGCTGGGTTCCCAGTGTACATGATAATGTCACAAAATAACCCCAACTGTAACTAATTTAATTAAGACTTGATCCTCAAATACAAAATCACTCCTTTTCACCAAATCATGATGCTCACTGACCTATGGGAGAGAAAACAGGCAGCACAGACAGGGAACCATTCTCTGTCATTTAACCCTTTTGTTTATTCAGTTACAAGGGAAATATATTACTAGTGTAATTCTCATGAGAACCTCTTTAATATAAACAGAGGAGTAACTCCAGGTAGCCACATGAAACTATGATTTTACACAAAAAGATTATGTTTCACAGTTGTTTCTATTAGGCTTTCAATGTTTTGAAGATAACGTAAACCTCTTCCAGTCTGCATTGTGCAACTGAATTTCAGGAGTTGGTTGTGGTTTAAACTGAGCTGAAATGAAGCCCCAAGTTCCCCCCAAGATGGGATGGGGGTAGAGATTCAGAAGAGTAAAAGAGATAAAACTTGTGGTTTGAGATAAAGGCAGCTTTATAGGTAAAGTAACAGTTGTGCATCTGAGCAAAGTGAAACAATGAATTCATTCACTGCTTCCCATGAACAGGCAGGTGTTGATCTATCCTCAGGAAAGCCGGGCTCCATCACATAGAACGGTGACTTGGGAGGACAAAGGCCATCACTCTGAGTGCCCTGCCCTTCCTTCTTCCCCCATGGTTATGTGCACAGCACGATGCCATAGGATAGACATCTCTTGAGTCACTGGGATCAGCTGTCTCTGCTGTGTCCCCTCCCACCTCCTGCACCACCAGCCCTCCCTGGTAGGATGGGATGAGAGCAGAAAAGGCCTTAATGCTGTATGTAAGCACTTGTAAGCACTGCTCAGCAGTAACAGAAACATTCCTGTGTTATCAACACTTCCAGCACAAATCCAAAGCACAGACCACACTAGCTACTGTGAAGAAAATTAACTCTATCCCAGCTTAAACCAGTGCTGAGCTAAAATGTCACGCTGAGTTCTAGAAAGCTGATGACTAGTGCTCCAGTGATTCATTCTTCTAATGTGGGAGGAGTGGGAAAAGAGAGAAGCAAGAGACTGACTCGATGTAAAATGGATCTCACAAAGTGCTGAGAGGCTTCTTGAACAGCATATATCAACCTACAAACTAATATGACACCTACTGATTCTGCAGTTGAACCCCTCTCTTGGGGTTCATGGATTTTTTTCAGCCTGAATAACTGACTCATTTTTTTAGATCAGCTTTACTTCTAATAGATTATTTTAAAGAAGATAGATGTGTTCAGTGGGTGCCTGACCTGATAGAGGGTGTATGAGCACCTGAAATTGCTTATAGCTGAAGGGCTGCAATGCCTCATCTCTGGCACTTGGTCACAAGGAAAGGTGCCCACAAGCTGAGTGCAATCCCATGTGATACCATGAGCCACTCATGTGGAGCAGTGCTCATGTGAAGCCCTTGAATCAGTCGCGATGTCCAGCGTGGATTTTGGAGAGCATTGGGAATGATCCACTGGGGAAATGAGATTCACCTACCTGCTTATGTAGAATTCTTCACTCTTGAAATTCTCACTGCATGTAATCCTGAGCTTTTAATTTTATAACATACAGTCACATCTCTGTTTTTTGGGGAAGAGATTTAAACTGGAGATTAAAAAAATTAGAAAAGGGATCTTTATTAAAGTGTGTCTAACTTCAGTTTCAGAATCAAACTTCTTTCATTTTAATATGCAGAATGCAAGTAATTTGCTGTTAATCTTGTACCCACCTAAAAGTTTAGGAGGACATGAATTAATACAGGAGAGACAAATATACAAATAGACTTTTATAAAATGAATTGACAAAAAAATTATGTACATTCCTCAGATGGGCAGCCAGAGTCCTAATATTTTTCACCAAGCTAGCATGCTATTCATTGGTTTGAACGAGGTAAACGTGCAGCTGTGCACTTACTGTTCTTCAGACATTTCAGTCTGATTTTTGAGAAACAGATGATAAAAAACTCTTAAATATTAAAAAAAACATCTTTAAAATATTAAAGATGTGTAAAAAACCCAAATATCAAAGTAGTTATTTCTGTCTTGCTGCCTGTTTCTGTTTTACATTGTGTTTACTGCCACTGTCCTGAGATTTCCAGTTTCAAAATCACTTTTCTCGTGGTTCCATTGGCTGCAATTGTATATTTAAATGTATGCATCACAAAATTATTCTCTGTAGGACTGATGTATACTATATTCTTATTTGACTCTGGGTGAATTCCTGACCCTATTTTCTACTTAGTGTTGATAGTGAGCAAATGCATTTTTCAGGTACTTGTTCTCATGCGTGGCCAGTTATTAGGAGATTGTACAGTGAAAGGTGTTTTGTTCTTATTTTTTTTCTCCCAACCATCTAAGTTCCATAGGACATGAAAGCACTTGTATTATATATATGTTGTAAACATCAGCCATTAATTTCTGATCTTGCTGTTGGGAGCAGTGGGAATGGTGAAAGCTGATGAAAAGAAGAATTATATTCCCGCTGTAACACTTAGATTCCATTGTTTTTACAACAGTTTGCATATGACTTGGTTTCCACTCTGATGAAGTATAGAAGCCTTTTTAGACAAAAATATGGTGGATAGTCTCTTCTACTCTGACAGAAATAATTTCTTTTGGTGTTTAAATAGTTAAAAATCTGTAATTTGCAGTCATTTAATTTAAATATGATATTTTAATAAATATATAGTAATTTAATAAATATGTATTTCAGTACTTAAATGGTGTTTTGCAATTCGTTAGATTCTGAAAAGTGCTGTGTTGGTGTAATTCTCTTCCATTCAGGTCAAAAGCATAATTTCCTAAGCAAAAGTAAACTTAGTAGACTTATTTTGAAAACCCCTTTACTAAATAATGTAAATGGCATGCATCATATGCTAATCTTCTGGTTGCTTTATTTATAGATTAAAAATTAGAACAGAAGAGAATTCTCTAACATGGCCCTTAAATGCACATTTTTTTTAAAAAAAAGATGAACTAAAAAAGACAACCCAAAATATTTTAAAGCTATCACAACCCTTTTTTCCTTGTATGGAACCATATTTTTGTCATTTTAATTTTATGCAGTCTAAATATCAGCAGGTCTGTAGTACTATATTATACATATATTAGTGCCTATGAGAATGTGCATATGCACACCCTCCCACCCCCCAAATTTTGAGGGATGACAAATACTGGGGTGCTTTGTATTAGCAATTGTTTGCAATTGTTTGGCTTTTGATGCAATTGCTTAGTACTGAATAATAGCTCTGGAGCAGTCTGGATGAAGAAAAAAGCCTCCAACTTCCAGATTTAAGCACTGGGGTTGATGAAACAAGCTCTTTAGAAGGATTTGAGTTTTCAAGGCTGGTGTGATGGACACCCATCATCTTCTGAGGAGTGCCACTGTCCCACAGTGTTCTGTGTTTCAGATCTCATCCTGCCTCAGCAGTGCAGAGCCCACATGTGGTGCCAGGGCAGGGTGGGGGATGGCTGCAGGGGACCAGTGGCACCTGGGATGCTTGCTGTGCCTGCTGGACACCTGCCATCTACATGCCTAAGCTTAGCTTCTGTGGGCAGGTGGCTATGTCTGCAAGGCATATTTTTATTAGATAGAGTCCAAACCAGCTGCTAGGTCCTGGTTTTCCCAGATTCCTCCTTACCCTGAATCAGATCACCAGACAATGGGAGTGATCTCAGGATCTCAGCTCATTTACTTTTTAAGTCAAGGATTCAAAGGTGAGACCTGGATCCAAGCTTTCAATGTTTCTAGCTTCCCACTTTAGGGAAACCTCATACCAGGTTAGCCAGGAGGATAAATGCACAGGCCTGTGCTTGTCAGGTGTTCTCATCTTTGCTATTGCAAGGTTAATAACTATCTCTGTAGCATTTTTGCCTGCTAGCACTTAACGTATCACCCAACATGGTACAAGGGTACATCTCCACTAAAGGCAGGCGGTTGGCTTCAGCAGCTGCCCGTGATGCCCTGCCCAGTGCTCTGAGGGCTCCTCATACAGCAGGAATAGGGAGATTTGTTTTGTTCAAGTGTTTAGGTAAGTGTGTACCCTAATGAGAGTCTGTAAAAGCCTATGCAGGCCTTATGACAAGCTCCATCCTCTCTTTCCTTGACATTCTGAGAGCAGTTGGACTGCAGGGCACTGCTCAGGCCTGGTTTGTTTTGTCCATGTTTGTCCATGTTCCCTTTGCAGATGCCCATGGTCTCTGCCTGCCCTGAGGCAGGAGCTGCTGGGCCCAGAGAAAGTAGCCTGGGCTGTCCTGAGTGACTTTGGAAGCAGAGCCATGGTGGTGTGAGGTGTCAGGTGCTGGAGCTGTACCTGCATTGGAGATAAGGACTGGCACAAACACCTTGAGCAAACCTGGCAGTCTTGGGCATCACTGACAAAGTGACAGAATGGTCAAAATGTCTCTTATTTTGTCTTTAAACCACTTATACCTCAGTCATTTTTGGACCAAATTCATTGAACAGGAGGGTCGTAAAATAACGTGATATTGGAATTGTGCTCAGATGTGCAGTATACCACAGGAGGAATAAAACTGTGGAATTAATTTAATTTACTGAATTCAGTGATATTTTATAATGTGTCCTTCTAATTAAGCTGTATACAACATACTGCGAATTTTGAAGACACAAAGACTGAGTCTAAAATACCAAAATATATATGAAGAAAATGCTTAATTTTTAAAACACTATTGTTTTTAGTACATTGATGATACAGGTGTACCACTGAGGTACAGGCTATATGTATTCATGTTTGATTTTGAATAGCATAAATGTATATTGTTCCAATCTAATACTGTGCGTAAGAGGAAATTACATAAATACTGCTTTGTGTGTTCTTTTTGGTACAATAAGTATCTTTCCACTATTACCAGGAGGGAGATTACTAGCTCCCAACAATGCTAGTATTTTCCAACATCTTATGTCTAACGAAAGAAAAGGTTTCTGGATGTGAATCTGAATTTATGTTTCAGCTGTTGTAAATGCTCTTAACAGTGTGATTTTTTTATTTTTTATTTTTTTATGCTGTGTGGAGCTTAGCTCTGTATCTCAGCTCTGTATTAACCATGGCACCAGAGGTTGAAGGTGAAGTCATGATAATATGGTACATGAAATAAAGTGATTTTGCTAACAGACCAGTGAACATTATCTATTTATACAGAAATAGTGTTTTAACCTCTGCTGAGCTTACTCCATAGCTTGATGAAATAGTTTCTCGCTTGGGAAGGCAACGTGCCTGTCTAATCTTTAGGCTGGTCAGTAAGGAGAATATTTCACTTTCTGTAATTTAAAGTAATGCTTTTGACACTGTCTCTGTGATCCAGGAACATGGTGTTAAATGATACTAAGACTTACATCCAGTAAGTTGGAATGGCATAATAAACAAGTAAGTCAATTGCCTTGTACTGTAAGAAATACTGAAAATATTTCTTGTAGTCTAACCATGACTTCTTATGACCTTGTTCTGACACCATGACTCAATGACACAATTTTATCCCCAGGAGCAGTGGATTATTTTAACTTCCTGTGGGCCGAAAAACTGGAGAAGAAATAAGGTTATTTGTGGTTGTTTATTTCCTTCATTTTCTGACACTTCTTTGCCTCCTGATTCTTCCTAGTGCCTGGAGCCCTGCAAAGAGTCCTGGGACCTGAAGAAAAACCATTGCCAAAGCTTCTGTGAGGTAGGTCAGCCCAAGGGCATGCTTTCTCACTTTGTTCTAGCAGTCTCTTTAATTTAAATTATTAGCTTCAAGGAGACAGCTGAAAACCATGGTATTTTTCGGCATTTGCCTTCATTTGAGAAGATTCACATTTAACAAGGTAGCCACATTAATTCTGAGTTAAAAAGGAGCTTTTTTTCTGACCAAATGATTTATCTCAACTTGCACTTTAAAGACTCAATCCAGTCACACTTGCATAGCATCTCGCAGAGGGTGCTGTTACATGCCTCCTCTAAGATGCTATTTCTACCACTTGCCCTTCTATCTTTCCTGTCCATGTGTAAGAAAGACAATCTTTGTTTAAAAGATAAAATGTTATTGTGTGAAAAATTCTTGTGCAGGATAGCTAGAGCAGATGACTTTCCTGTATGCAAAAGTCAGTCTGATTTATAAAAGAGTAGCTCCCCAGGAGTAACTGGATTGAAGTTCAGAAGACTAATGTCAAAATATGTAATTATTCAAGAACAAATAATTTGAAAACTGTTTTTGAACCATCTGTATCAGAATAATCTGTAAAGAAGAAAACCTGAGTCAGTCAAACTAGAACAAAGGAGGAGATTTTTTTATTAGATTTGAAACATGGTTCTGAGGTGATGCGAGTGATTTGTTGCAGTTCTTAAGTGTTTTTTAGCTCAAAATGGAAATATCAGCTCAACAGAAAGTTGTCTTATTCCAAAAAAGGCTCAAATATATTCAAGTCTATGAAAGTTAGTTTTAAGGAAGATTTTAATATTTTCCTATTAAAAAAATAGAAGTGGCCTTACTTGATATACTGATCTTACAGGTACATTGATTTAACGCCTGTCTCTTTAGTGTGGACACTTTTTTTTTTCTGGTGTAAGAGAATATTTAAATTATTCTAAGGATCATTAAGATGGTTATGAAAAGCTGTAATTTCAACTAAAAAAATCCTAGATGTAACAATAGGGATTACTGAACTACTGATCTATGTAGGTACAGCAGAAGACAAAATAAAGGTTTCTCATGAAAACCAAGCCTTGTAAGAGTTTTTTTAACCCAGATTATTTGCTTATTTCTCATATAAAAAATTCTAGAGTACTGTAAAAAAGCAGTTTTAGTGGATCTAATTTGTGTTGTTCTTATATATCACTCTTCACTCAGACTGTATGTTTCCAGATATGTCTGCAAATATGTATAAAATCAGTTAAAAAGGAAAACATTTGTAGAACACTCTTCTATTGTAGTTAAAAACAGTGAGCATCCTTCTTTGATTAGTGTTTTGTGGTTAAATCTAAATTTAGAACTTCAAAGGCCCATAATGAGGAGCAGCACATTTAGCAGCTAACTGAAAAATGAGCTGTGAAATAGGGTGAGGAGGAGAAGCCTTGAGGACGTATTATGCCTTAGGGAGCTATAACATTTTTAATTAAGTAGCTGCAAATTTGTGATGTTTTAGGATTTGAAATTAGCTTCAAACACAAAAGCCCAGGACCACTTTCCTTTCCCTCAGACTCCTGTATACTCCATAGACATTGATTGAGTTAGAGCCTGTTTTTCTGTGAGAGTGTTTTCAATCTTCTTGTATTTTGTAAAAAATCTGGAAGCAGCAATTTAGCTTTGTGTTTCTCAAAGTCCCTGCTTCACTTCTTATCTACCAAATGGGTGAACTACTGAATGTTAAAGAGAACCTTATGTACAAGGGACAATTTATGTGGTTCCTTGTTTCGTTTTGGTATTTTTTCCCCTACAAATTTAGTTTCCTGCTTGTTTAGCTTTTTAGCTGGTTAACCACGGGATCAGGAACGTTCCAACTGGGGGAACAGCAGGAGTGCATGTCCAGGAATCACTGGGGTCAGTGGGAGACATGGAGACTGCTCGTTTTTGTAGCATTTAGGCTGGTTAAAGCCTGTAACACCCAAATCCATGCCTGAAAGCTTGGTTCAAAATTCTGTAATGTTCCCTATGAAAAGATGGCAGGGGGATGTAATGTAGGAATGCATTCTTGGGCCACAGCAACTTTAGAGAATAGTTGGAGAATAGTCTGTGAGAATAGTTTAGAGAATAGTCTGTGAAGCACCTGGGGCTCTGTAATAGCTGAGTCTTCTTCATTTTGCCAGAAATATGAGAACAGTAAAAACAAGAAAGTCAAATGTTTGAATATGAAAGAAGTTTCAGAAGTTACATGGCTAGCTGGATATAGAGAGTGGGTTATAACTCTTCTGTAGGCTTAGGAACCTGTACATCAGATCTGTCAGGGTGGAAGGCTTTTGGTTGCTCTAGTATGGAAAGGCCAGCTACGGACAATGCCAGTTACATGCCACAGTCATTCTGAGAGAATCACCTTAGCTGGTTATGCACCAAACTAAACAAAGAGGAGATGTAACTTCCATGTCACACACAATATTCTCTCAGGGTTGTAGAAGCTATTTTAAATACTGTTTTAAGGGGACCTTGCAAACCTTTGAGTATTACATACACTGTAAAATGTCTATGCATTGAAGCATCTTAAATATCCAGGTCTAAGTTTCTCAAGTAAGTAGCATTCACTTTGATCTTTAATCATTATGTTTAAAGCTTATTTTAATCTGTATTCTCCGCTGACCATTTTATCCTAAATGCAGTTCCAGTTCCACAAAGAATAATACAATTACTAATACGCTGGCAAGAACATAAAGATGCTGCAAAATCTTCTCTTAGCCAACTTAGTTCAAACAGTATAATGAAACAAGACTTCCCTTATTTATCTAGAGTGGCATTACGTCAGATATTGTGGGGAAAGTGTTGTAAAGTACAGAGGAAGGAATTTGGGGTAGTCCAGAAAAAGCAGACTGTCTGACCATTGCTTCCCCTTTGTTTTGGGAATGTTTTTAATCTATCATTGAGCAACTTTATAGCAGTCAATGTGAGGAAAACAAGGGAAAGCTGGCAGATATAAACAACATTGTTCCATTAAATATGGTGGTCTTACTTGGGGGAATTCATCATTCTGTACTTGGAATGCTTTTTTAGAAGTGGCTTGAATATATAAATATTCAGGGATAGTCTTGCAAAAGCTGAAAATCTAAATAATCCTTTAGGAGATCTTGAAAATTTTGTAACCTTTTTTCTTTGGTGGGGTTTGGTTGGGTTTTTTGGGGGTTTATTTTTGGGGTTTTTGGGCTTTTTTTGTTGTTCCTGTTGAAAACACACTTCTGTTTTCCTTTTAGCCTCTTTTCCCCAAGAAGAATTATGAATGCCTAACTAGCTGTGAATTCCTTAAGTACATCCTGTCTGTGAAGCAAGGGGACTGCCCAGCACCTGAGAAGGCCAGTGGTTTTGCAGCTGCCTGTGTTGAAAGCTGTGAAGCTGATGTTGAATGTTCTGGAGTGAAGAAATGCTGTTCCAATGGATGTGGTCACACGTGCCAAATTCCAAAAAATCTGTACAAAGGTAGAGATTATTAATATGTACTCATAACGGGCTAATAACTTCAGGCCATGGAGAAGTCTCCTAGTAAACCAGGACTTCCATTTGCTTGGAGTTTGTATGAATGGGAAGAAAAAGAGAGGTACCTGCAGAGATGTGACTGCACATTGAAAAAGGTTGGAAAACCAGAGAGAAATGTTGCTTAAATTTCCAATTTTTTTCCCACTTATGAAGCCCATGTCTGGAGATCTGTGGAATGTAAACATGTGGCTGTTATCAGTCAACTTAAGCAGAACAAACTTTGCCAGTTTAGGTGAAATCTCACTTAATTTGATGGTGATGAGAGAGAATGCAGCAGGAAAATGTTTAGCAATAAACAGTTCAGGTTCTATTAATCAGAAATAACATTTATGTCTACAAGCCAAGCAGATGGGACTGCCAAGTAGGAACTGTGAAATAATCTGGTAGAAGAACGAATCAACACAGAACAACATAGTGAAAGATTATAATATCTGTATATATATATATATTAATTCATTATTTAAATCTAAGGCAATCTTATTAAAATTTTTTTATTGACTTGAGTCCTAAGAATAAACCTTTTCTTTGACATCCTTCAAAAAGAACATAAACTAACATAAGCTAAGAAATTTTTTGCTTAGACAAACACCACATTTTAATTCAGTGATATTAAAAAAGCTCTATACATGGAAATGTTTGAAAAATGTTCTTCTAATGCAGAAAAATAAGCATTTGTGAAAAGAATATTCTTTTTCCAAATGGTTGGTGTTTTTGTACAAGAATCAATTCTTCTTATGTCAGTGCTAAAAAATAAATATTATTCAGTTATTCACTTATTAATCAGATAGTGTGAGCTCTCTGTGGGAGCCTAATCAGCAGAACTCTGATCTAAGCTTCAGGCTTAGGTCCGAATCCATGCCTCTTTCCATCTGTGGATGGGAACATGATAAAACAGATACAGAAGATGGTGAATTTATTTTTTAGTTCAATATCTCAACTAAAATGTTAATAAATCTTTTTCAATGTGTGCAGAAGTGAAACTTTCTTGTTTGCAGCATACTTTAGAGCAGCCTCTTTAAAACTATGAAGAATCAGTACACACCAGTACATAGCACCTTTCAAACTGAAAGTTATTAAAATGGATCACTTATTTATTTCTTTTTTTTTTTATTGAGACCAGTGTGGTAAACAGGCATTCATGTTGTGTTTGTAATGATTTACACCATCAAGCTCTATGCCACAACTGCAAAGCATTCCAGTAAATATAATAACTGGAAAAGGTAAAAACAAACAAGTAAGATTAAATGCTGCTGGAGCTGACACAGCATATGAGGGGATATGATGCATTCTGTAACTGCACACTGGAAGGTCTCCTCTGTTTGGCCTGATTAAATGGCAGCAGAACTAACCTTCCCTAACATCTTATCACCGATCTGCAGGAGGTGCTGGCTTGTAAGAGCATATATGTCTTGAAGAGGAAGGGCAAGCTCAATACCCTACTGCCTTCTCAGCTGATGAATTCAGCTAATTAGCCTCTTCAACCTGTCTTTCTGCAACAAAAGACAAATAGAAGTGGAGCAGGCTTGCTATTCATTTCCTCCAGGGGTAAATGACCTTCCTGTCACTAAGGAAGAGCAAACTCTGCAAGCATGACTAAGATCTAGTGAATAAGTTCAGTACTTATTCTTATCATTTTGACAGCATTCACAGCTTGAAAATGAACTCAGATTGAATCTAAGAGTCGGCAGTAGTCTCTACAGTTTTACTGTTGATCAAGCTCTGGAGATTAGTTACAACCACAGATGTAAAATTCCAGTCTGATTTGCTGAATTACCAAACTGAATTTGCCCTCTAATACTGAGTGCTAAAGTGCTAAAGTCCAATCCTAAAAAACCAAAATTATTCTAAGTACACTGCCACCAAAGTCATACATTAAAAATGTTTTTGGAGTAGTGTAACAAGTATTTTTTTATCTCTGTTGGGAGTATTACTAATCGGTTATGTAGTCTTCACGTATTTATATCCCTTTAGTGGAGATACCAAATGTTCTCTCCTACTCTTCTATCATTGACCTTATCCCCCTTGTTTACAGTGTCTCAACTAGTGAAGGATTTGAGAAAGTGTGTCTGCAGATCTATATAAAAGAAAGGTAAATTGTGAAGAGAAGTTTAGGACATTCAAAAGGTCTGATGGTGTGGCAAGATTATAGTAGGTTAACTGGGGTCAGATGGCCACCTACAGTTTAATGACTCTTTTCATGCTTAAAGGAAAATAGTTTTGTATTATAAACATAGTGTACAGTTTTAAAAGTGTCCATCTCTGAGTCCTTTCAGAACTGTTTACAATTGTATTGATGCCATGGATGTACCCTTTCCAAAGTCCTCCATGGAAACATTTTGAATTCTGGGGGAACCCATGTTTAAGATTCATGTTTTTTTACGTGACAGACCAACGTGCACTTACTTCTCATGGCACAGACATGCATGTGCTGTTTTGAAGGACACCTTTAGAAACATTTTTCCTGGACTCTGCTACTGCACACGTACAGTGATCAGTGATTTGAATTCTTTGATTAAACGCTGCAGACTTCAGACTAATGCAGACTTTGGAGCATTTCAGACTGAGGACTAATTTGTTCCAGAAGGAAAGAAGAGGCTGACCATTTACATAATAAAAGGCACATTGAAGAGTAATTGGATCTTCACATCTGGATATTAAACTGGTGGTGCTGGTTCTACAGAAGTATTTTAAAGCACACTTGTGCTGTGCTCTCATTGTTTGTGCTGCCGCGCTCCATCTGCACGCGATTACGTAACACCGGAGAAGCTGAGATACTTGCAATCAAGTGAATCCAACTGCCCCTAATGCAAAACAGATGGAAGTTTTCTTAACATGTAAATTGTAGGATTATTGTGTATCATAACTAAAGAAGGATTTGCAAATATGGAAATCTGAAGTCATGTCCGTTATGTTAGGCTAAGGCTTCAGGCTGTTGAAGGCTATCCGGGGTCTTAACTGCTGTGATAACAAAATGTAGGTACTGTAATTTTTTTTAGGTGGATTTTAGCTTTCTTGAAGGTCTGCAAGATCATTTTCATTTACTTGTAGCTACTTGTCTACTCAGATTTATAAGAGCACCTCTTAAAATATAAAAGTGGTTTGTTCACCTGAGGCAGTTTTGGTACTAAATCATCTGTGGCAGACTGAGTAGGGAACAATTTCTCTAACCAATACATACAGCTGTCCCTATGTAGTCAGTCATTATTAATATATCAATAATGATATATTAATATATTAACCAATAATATTCATAAATATTTATAAAACATTGAAGTTTCTTATTATTAATTAATTATGTTTATAAATATAAATACTTATAAACATATAAATATATGATATAAATATATGATATAAATAATATATTAACACAATTAAAGTGCATACAATAACATGCTAAGAAGGTTTATATGCCAGCATAGAGACCTTATTTGTGACATATCATGAAGTGACCAAATACTGCACACCCAAATATAAGTGTTCCTAACATCTGTATAGAGAAATGTATCTAACACTTGATTTGTTGATTTAATCAAAAGATGTCAAATTTGAAGAGTTGTTTTTTCCTTCAAGCTACTGCAGATGTTTTCAGAAAGGTGATATTACTGGCAGTATAACAGAAATAACTATCACAATTTGGTGTCACTGTGTAATGAGAAATTACAGTAATATTTCAGAAATACATGTTTTTCTCTGAAGTGCAACAATTTTACAATATACATTAGATGTAACATATCTATTCCAAGATGTCTTGGCATTACCTTTCCTAGCTCTTTAGGGAAGAGTGGAGAGTGACACATCATGCAGTACAGCTGCAGCACGTGAGTCACTATGATCATGTAGCCACAGAGAAGCAAACAGCTTTCTTGAGTACATCAGACTAATGTAAGATGTATGAAATAATCACTCTTCCCTGGTCCACACTGCTAAGAGATTGGACACAGTCTGCATCCAGTTTTAGGCTTGACTCTGGAGAAGGGCTGTTGGGTGACTGGAGAGTCTCCAGAGGCAACTGCAAGAGTGAACAAAGGTCTGGGAACAGCGATTTTAAAGGGAAATGGAGTGCAGTGTGGTTATTAGGCTGAAGAAGAATACATTCAGAAGCATGATGACAGTCTTGTGATACATGAACAGCTTCTCCATAGATAAAAGAAAGAATCTGTTCCCCATGATCCATGAACATCTTGGACCAGTATCAAGTTTGTGGTGCAGCTGAGGAGACTAAACCAGGCAGTGAGAAAGCTTTCTTGTAGAAAGGATAGAGAAGTTGTCAAACAGACTACTATGTGATGCTATGGAAATTTTGTTATTACATGTGTTTAAGGTTGAATTGGGTGAAAAGCTGAACTACAGGTATAGCTGATTCTTCTTGGGGTAAAAGGGATCTTTCTCCAAGTTGTATTGGGCAAATGTTTTCTGTAAAGTCAGTTTTAGCTTACAACTTCACATTCCTCAGTTTTATAATAAAATAAAGAAATAATTTTGAGGAATTTTTTAAAAACAAATTTTAGTGCTAGCAGAGATGCATTAGCTAGGAACTGTTCTGAAGCTTCTTATCATTCTTCTCTTTTTGGCTTTTTCTCTGACAAACAATATTTTCTGTTAAAATATTTGTTTTACACATCTTCATCTACAAATGACTTAATCATATCTTCTAAATTGCTCATATATTTTTATCTACTACAGGTGTTCCACTGAAACCCCGGAAAGAATTAAAATTCATAGAACATCAGTCTGGAGACTTGGAGGTGAAGTGGTCTTCAAAATTCAATATTTCTATTGAGCCTGTGATCTATGTTGTTCAGAGGAGGTGGAATCAAGGAATCCATCCAAGTGAGGATGATGCTACAAACTGGCAAACTGTGGCACAGGTCAGTACTTTTTAAGGAATATGGATCCAGTCTCAGAATGTCACAAATCTCTTGAAAAATGTGCAATTAGAGACTGAAACCCATTCATGCAAGTGCATTGCAGACACAGTCCTTCTGAGTTTAGTGGAGCTCATTGCACAGTGTTCAAGGCATGGCTGGAATCTTGTCAGAACTTAAAAATCCAGCTGGTGAAAAGACTATTATTTATCCTTTTTTTAAAAAAAAAACCAACAGAATGGGAAAAAAAGGACTAAAACCTTTATTTTTTGTAAAGTTCTTTTTTTCAGGTATGACCTTCCCAATTCAGAAAAGTCTGTGATGTCATGCTCTTATCACTCAGTGCAATCCAGTCTGAAAATGTAAGATTCATGAGCAAATGTTTCTTAATGAGAAGCAGCCAACGGAGCATAAATTTTCACTTAGTTCTTTCCCAGTTTCAGTCTGTTTTTTACCATGCTGACAGTCCACCTGGATGGCAGAGTTCCAATCATTTATCTTACTGCTTCACCCTCATCCCTGCTGACAAGAAAAGTAAAATGCTGATTTTGAAAAGATCTGCAATATATCATTATAGCTAGGGAAAAAAAAAAAGAGAGAATAAGCAGAACCATCCACAAAATAGAGTAAGAGACTTAAATTCTGTGACCATTTGTGTTCATTCTCAATTCAGATTGTGTAGGAAAATGCTGTCATACAATAACATCAAGCTTGTGAGACTGAACACTCAGAAATTAATTTCTTAGCTTCAGTGTGGTGCTAGAGGGAGCTGTCACTGTGTTGTAGTCTTGCTCAGAAAAAGCCCCCTGCAGCAGACCTTGGCAGGAAACCTTCCTTGTGCAAGCCCAAGGGAGCACACCCAAAACTGATCACAGTGACTTACGATTTCTCAGTTGAGGTGCACATCTTGAAGCTGCATTGTCCATTTCAGGGAACAACCTCCTGCCTTTGTTGCAAGGAAAATACCAAGTAGCAAAAAATGTGCCAGATCTGAATTCATCCTCACTGTTATTGAGCTCACTGTGTGTGTGCTAGACTGTAGAAGCCCAGCTGTTGTGGCTGGTGAATCCAGGCTGCAAAGGGAGCACAGTGCTGTGCTGTTTCTCATTCCAGGAGCAGACCTCATGCCCATTCCTGGAAAAATGCACTAGATATGCTCCACAGTAGCTGAATATACAGGAACCCCTGCCTTGCGGTGGATCTGCAGGAGACTGTTTGAGAAACATGTTCCTGTGAAGGAGCAATAAGAAGCCTGACAGCTGCCTTTCCTGGGGTCTGGTGAATGTGGGCAGAAGGGGCTGAGTTAATCACAGTGGCAGGAGAAGCCTCCTCCGACCGACATCTTTCTGACAACTTCACTGTCCCTTCTGCATCACAGGAGACACGAATTTGATTGTGTGATGGACCCCACTGGGAATGTCAGTTCAAAGCACACTTCAGGATGCCTGACTGGCTTTGTGAACTGTGTATACCCGATGGAACATGCAGGCTGGGTACCCTTGAGGGGTGCTAGTAATCAGAATTTCTGTCTTTCTAGAGTAGTGTTCTCCGTGGTGTTTGTAGTTTCAGACATCCCACCAGGCAATCAAATTTGTTTGGCCGAATGTGATAGAATTTATTTTGCAGTATCAGCAACAAGGATGAATATCCAGTTTGACTAAAGTGATTGTGTGCACAACCTCCAGGCTTTTTTGTTGGTATAATTGAGATTTTTTTTCTTGTATGATTCCAAAACATGGAGGTATGAGCCCTTAATTAATAGGCAAAGGCTGAGAAGAGCTCAGCCATTTAGCTGAGAATTTCTGGAGCATCTCAGTCCAGGGGAGATGATTCTGGCTCTTGCTTTACCCTGCAGCTTAAGCTAGAGACCATGTGAAGGATGATCAAAGATCAAATAGGCTGTGGGTGAGGATTTGAATTTCTATGTGCTTATCCCCATATGTAGAATAAGTTATTGTTTGCATCTCTTCCACAAAATTTCATAATATTTCATCAGAGTTACTTATATTTCAGTTTTGTTGTCTGTCCAAGGACAAATGGGGTTATAATTTACAATAACTTTAAGGTGTTGAAATTGGAAAAAAAAAAATGCTGTTTTCTATTGCCCTTAGAGAAGCTAATTTGCAAGTAATTTCTCATGTGTCACACAAATTTTTACTTTGTATTGAAACAATAGTTTTGAAAAAGTTTGTTTATTGTATTGTGCCGTGTTTGTTGTGTCATCTTTATAGTTTTTTTGTTTTTTTTAAGGAAGAAAGCTCTATCTATTAGCATACTATTTTGCTCTCCAGTTATATAAGGAGAGCAAACACATTGGAAACATTTTTAGTTATTTTTCACTTCCTGGAGAAGAGATTTTTAATGTAGTTTTTTTTAGTGTGTCTTTTGGGGAAATCTTGATATAATTAACCATTTGAATAGTTTCTGTTGGTTAATATAAAAGCTAAGATGCTAGTTGGCCAAGTTGGCTATGATGTAGAGTGTCCTGTGTGTTACATGAAGTTTCCTACAATACTGTAATTTAAGATATAGCCAGCTGAGCAGGAACTGCTGCATTATCCTATGGAAATGTTGTATGTCTTGTGAACAAACCATTCCATTTGTTACTAGTTTTCTCTAAAAACAGTAGTATTACTGCTTACATTGTAAATTCAGGTATTTAATCATATTACTATAATATAATAAAGTTAATTCAAATATGCCAGATCAGTTATTTTCAGACAGAGCACATCTGTGGTGCTTGGATGTCATATGTACACACATACACACTCCCCCCCACCCATATATGTACACATATGGGCAGACAGTAATGAAGTACATTTATTAGTCCATTACTAAAACAAATAAGGGACAGTATTTACTGATAGCTTAATTGTGACAGACCTTAGTGATTCACCTTGCAATTGTCTAAACTCTGTGGACAGATAAACTGTTTCAAAAATGAAGTTTCTGAAACACCTGAAGTTCTGGTTCTGACCATCACAAGAAAGTTCCCAGCCTGTGACAGTGAGAAATACCTTCTGGGGCTAACAGTCCTGTACACTAAAGGTTGCTTTCTCCATCTCCCTGGAGGGGGCTTGCTTTGATAAGCAATCTTGGAGAGTGCCCACCTTGTGTAGGATTGCATTCACAAAATAGGGCAGGTCTTCTGTCCTTTGACAGAGTAGTGGATACACCACTCAGAATTTCTTTTGTATCAGAGGAAACATAAACTCAGCTTTTCTGATACCCTGGATGGTATCCCTTCACTCTCTGCAGTACAAATTCTTTTATCACTTGTTGTTTCCAAAGGTATAGAGCTGTGAACTCAGCAGGGTAAGGCTGTACTCTCCTGTTTCTATTACACAGACAGAATTTCTATTCAGACAGAATTTTAGCTGTGTGATGAAATTTAACTGTTATGTAGCACCACTCTGCATAGCTCTTAGTGTGTTTAAATTAATGTGAAAGATACTGAAACGACTCTGAATATTATGATTGCAGCTCCAAATATACTTAAATAGTGAGAACCAACTAAACTAAAGCAATTAAACAGAAAAAATAAATAGATATAGCATTAGGGTGGTATAAGATATCTCAGTAGAACTTAGTTCTTTCTAGAAATGTATTAATTCTATATAAAGGATACTTAGAGGTGCTCAAGTAGTTTATATCATGGTAGTTGGAGGTCAACCTCCTGGGTGCCATTGAGCTTAGCAGGAGCTTGGCCAAGAAGATGAATGATGAAAGTAATAAGCCCAAGGCATGTTAATAAATTAAAATAATTTTGGCATTATGGATTGACAGTTTATTTGATTTTACATTATTTCGTGGTTGCCATGGGAAACTGACACACTGAAATACTTTCTTTTAATTGACATCATAGCTGAACTGATGCCAGTGACAAACAAGTTTCATTTGAGGAATGTGGGATCAGGTCTATTCAGATTATGCTTACCTTGCAACAAAGTTCAGCAAACATGTTTTTAAAAGCCCACAGAACTGTGACTAGTTATTTACAATTAAATATTGGTCCTGAACCTGTTTTCACTTGCAGCAGTAGGGGACCTGGCTGTTGGGAAAAAATGAGACATTTGAGTGTTCCATAAAATAAAAATAATTGTAAAAGTTGATTCAGGTAGGCTCTTCCCTGGGGCAAGCCTTGGATAATCACTCTACAGGTAACATAAAAAAGGAAAGGAGATGAGGCAGACAGTGTCAGGACTGTTACCCTGCTTAAGTTGAGAAGGCAAGTACAGTGGTGTGAATGGAGAGAGTGACTCTTCAGTTGCAGCAATATGTGATGGACTCAGAGTCTACAACACTTAGCAGTCTGAGAGCAGTCAATAATACTGTGTAGAAAGGGTCTCTTTTCCTTACATGCACGCACAAATGAGATACCTGTTTCCCTAAATTTTGTTTGTCATCAAATGAAGAGACTAAGAGCAGGATAACACCTACAGATTTTGTGAGGGCTCTTAAAAGTTCTTCACTGCTGAAGAACTGAAGCAAATTCCTCGATTTCTGGTTATCTGAGTTATGTCAGCAGCTGCTGGTTTCTTACACAGGTTTGAAAGGGAGCAAAAGGCAGTAATTATGTTATGCCTTTTTTTGGGAACTGCTTGGTATCATTACAAGTAATGTGGAATCCTGTACAGGGAAGATGGCTTCTTGAAGCTGTATAAAATAGAGCTTGTAAAAATAAATTGATGTAACTACATTTTTAATGAGCTTGCGTGTTTGGTCAGTAATGGTAATCAGTAATGATTGTATAATATACTTAGACATGTACATGACATCTGGCTCAGGTTTGTGCATTACTTAGATTAAAGAATTAAATAAAAATGTAGTAAACATGACATACTAAAGTAAATTGAAAACTGGGTCATTGAGAGGTAATTGTACAAGTAAAATTTCCAAGTGGATGTGTTTTTGATAAATTCTACAAAAATGCTGCATCTTCTGTAGTTGGAAGTATCTCAGTGGTTACCAGGAGGCTGTGTTCAGTTCTGGTGTTTGTACCTTAGGAAAAAAAGAAAGAATGCAAAATATAGCACTTCAAAAGTTTAATGGGGTAAAATAATGGAAGAAAACAGGGCTCAGAATAAGAATGTGTAAAGCACTTCCTCCTGAAAGAGTTCAGAGTGTATCTATGCTTATGCTATATTTCAGTGGTTTTCCCCACAGGATTTGGAAATTGAACTCACGACACCAGCAATCTCAGTAGGTGTTGTTGGAGAAAAGGTCAGCTCCTATGACCTGAGAAAAGTCTTCAGGGAAGAGTTAAGGCTGTGAGTGTCTTTTTGACATAAGTGCCAAAGATGTGAAGAAGGCTTATGTTCATTATCTGAGAGTTTTGTGTTTCCTATGAACGAGAAAAAGTGGGTTCTCACAGCACTGGCTTTCATTAAGGTATTTTGGACCCCTGATTCTCTGAGAACTGAGAATTGGAAAAATCAATCCTGTCACCTGGGGCAGCAAGTTCCCTGAAACATCAACACCAGAACAGTTGGACGCAAAACACTGGTGAAGATTGTGGTAACTGAAAAGCTAATTTTGTGAATTTAACACTTCACCTGTTTTCTAAAGGCTACTTTTTCCAGAAGACACCTGCAATGCACTGTAAAATTGGATGTTTCTATCATTTTGTTCCCAGCTGTAAATGCAGTGGAGAGTGATGGCTGGAGTCAGGTGAGGTGGTTGCTTACAGCCTGTGATGCTGGTGTGTATTCAGCCAGCCTGACTGGTGTTGCACAGCAGATGGCAGATAGCCATGTCAGAACAACCAGTGTGAGTGTGACATTTTCCCCACCAGACTACGGACGAGCGAGTTTGGCTGCCGGACATCCGAGCGAGCAGGTGGTACCAGTTCCGCGTGGCTGCTGTGAACGTGCACGGGACCAGGGGCTTCACAGCACCCAGCAAGCACTTCCGTTCCTCCAGAGGTGAGTTCTCCCTCGTGCTGTCTGGTACTCGTCTTCCTCCCACTCACACCTGGAGTGCAGCCTGATCTGCCTGCTTCTGTGGCAGAAAGTTTTTAACAGGTGGGTTTTTGAGTAGTTTTGCTGCTGACTTTAGAAATGGTGCGATGCTTGTTGGAAGCCAGCAAACAAATTACAAGTTGAAGAGTCATTATTCTTTTATCAGTAAGGGTCTGCATGAATAAAACTCCTTTGAAGCATTCTCCACATGATTGGTATTAAACTGCATGACCCTGACCATTAAATATGAAAGAACTTGGGTTTTAGAGTGTTAATCAGAGAAGTTTATCTTTTTTTCTTTTTAGTTATGAGAAATATGTTATTGTCATATGTTTAGTAGAGTACTGGAATTTTAGTAGAGAAATTTAGTAGAGAACTGGTATCTAAGTAATTGTAGCAGCATTGTTTTGAGGGAACTTTAGACTCTCTTAATATAACTTTTCCCTTGCTAGCACTAGTTGTAAGTGCTTAAGAACAAAAAATAATATAAATGCAAAGCAGTGTGTTTATGTTCATTAGAAAGGCATGCTTGATGATCCACAAAGTATTGTAGGAATTTTTGTTCATAGTTCTGGTTTTGAAAGCTATGGGGTAATTAAATAACTTTGAAAATTACTTCTGTACCAGTAAGTGGTACATGGGGGATGGAGGAGATAGAAATGGTTCTCCCATCCTGTGGAGTTCCTGGCATTCTCCATGGTGTGCTTTAGACCAACATGAAGAAGAGTTTTCCCAGATAACTCTAAGGCATAGCATAGGGGTGAGCACAGGCCAGAAACTATTCCCATTAGACAGATGATCTGGATGTGGTCACCCTCTCTTAAAGGCAGTCAATAATGCAGGCATATTCAGACCACGCTAGTCGAGTACAGTGCCAAAGAATAAGATCCAGCACTCTTCACTCTAGTAATAGAAGCAGTTTCTAATAGAAAGACTTTATTTTAGTAGTGACAGAATCTTTATAGTGGTGTAATTTTGCATACTTTGAGGATTGTACTTCCTCCTCTTTCTGCAGACAGAATATCTTGCAGTACAAGTGGTTGACATCTTTGGGTTTCTGTGTGGCTTTTAGCTTACTGTTTGGCCAGTCAGTCCTAGAATAAATCTTATTGGAGGTGCATTTCTAGAGGCATGCAAATACTTTTGCTGATATGGAAGGTTTAATCACTTACTGAATAACTCTGTTAGCCTTAATAATTTTTTTGGTACTCTAGCTGTATTTGTGGTAGGAAGGTTGGCTGGCATAGCTATCCTGTTACTTCTGTGCAAAGTAACAGGATAACCTGTTACTTTGCACAGACCGGCAAACCTTTTATGTATAGAAGAAGTATTTTAAGATATGTAAGTAGCATACATTTCAGAAACATAAAATAATGCGTTACTTTGAGCTGTGTTGAGTTTACTGTAAGAACTCTTTAGCAGCAGTACCTCTCTATTTCTTGAACAGCACTTCAGCAGATACAGCAGTTTGTTGCTGAATCTGGCTCTAACTTTCTATTAAATTTAGATCCTTGACAGTTATTTTACTGAGTTTGTAAATATTTTCCAACTTTTCTGCTTGAAACCACTATTACTGCAATTACAGAAAGGTATATCATGGTAGCACTGAGGTTTTGGCTTGAACATGACATTTTCAGGCAGGATTTGTATTACTTTCAAAAAAATTGGCCCCCTACGGAGTGTGCTAGCCATACTCAAAATGCCTTCTTTGGTAATGAATATAAGAATGTCCATGGTAAGTCATCCTGAAGCTCTCTTTAGCCCAGAACCTGACCTCAGCCTGAGGTGGGTTTCTGGATAACAGTGTAAGAGCAGGATAAGCACATGGGGGTATTTCTTCAGAATAGTCTCCCAGCTGGCAGTAATTTATGTTTCAGGAACTTGTGGTTTTGAAGTCATTGCATGAATACCAGAGTCCTCTTGTGGTCTCTGCAGCTACCCCTGAAGCACTTGCTGTCCTTGAGAACTGCTCACGGCTGTCCAGTGGAGGTAGAGAGCACTTTTAGGACTTTGTGACAAGGGCAGTGGGAGTCAGTAGTACCTCTGCTCTTACCTAATAAACCAAAGTTTTGATAACGGCAGCAAGTATGTAGTCAGCATTCTTCAAAAGTCTTCTGTAACTCTCAAAATAACTGTTTTCAAATCTGAACTCCAGCCCTTGGTGGAGGATTGTGAATTGACAGACAAGCAGCAGGGAGTTCAGTTAGCTATCAGCTTCATAGCCCCAATCAGCCTATGCTGGCAGCTCATTTGGCCATTCTAGGGGCTGCAGAACTGTCAGTGGTTGCTATAAAGATGTCGAGTTTGCCAGATGAAATGCCTAGTCACTCTGGGTGACTCACATGAAGATGCTGCTAGGTGCTGACTGCTGGGAACGATAGTGGGATGCTTCGATTGGTGTCTCTGAGGCTCCATGTCCCCAGGTAGGCAGGCACAGTGGGAACAGCTATAGTGTCACACTGACATTTAATTACTACTTTGGAGCTCAGTGGGAAATGACAGCCCCTGCCTGGTAGAGAGGCAAGAAACTGCTGCTCAGATGTGCCTGGTTTTTTGAGTGCCAGAATCTACTGGCCCCTGCTGAGCTCCTACAGGCACATTTAACCTCCAGTTTGGAAAAGAAAAGTGGATTTTGGCACATCACCTTTGGAAGTTTGCTGCCTCTCTGTGCTATGTTTGTGTGAAGCATGGACAGAAATTCACATCAGTGTTTCGCTTCACCCTGTTGTGCCAAGACCAAGAGAAGATTATTATCTTGGTCAGACTTAGCAGAAGGCTTCTTCAAAAATAAATCCTTTGATCAGGAAACATGACAGTAATTCCTAAGACAGTTTCTCACGCAAGATACTGAACTTTTACCAATTGCTCATAAGTAATAACGAATAGAAAATTATTTGTTTTTTTTTTTTCCTTCAAAGGAGGAAAAATATGATATTTAATCTGAATCTAGGAAGAAGTATGGCACCACAAAGTCTCTGTCATTAAATATTTTAAGATGTTAAGAGGAATATTCAAAAACGTGCTGTAATTACTCAGAGAGAGAATTTTTGTCTGGTTACCACAATACTGTTTTATACTGTTTTGTGTTTTTGAAAATGCAAAAAACATGCTCTCTATGTAGACACAGAAAAATAAGGTTTTGTTTTATTCAAAATGACATTAAGTCTTCTGAGGTAATTTTCATTAACTTCTTTATCACTAAATAAAGCTGCTCATTTTCCAAAGTAATTTAACTTCTCAGTCATAAAAAAGAAAAAAAACAAAGGAAAACAAGAGTATTTCATCAAGCATTTCAAGTCACCGTTCACCTAGTTGTATTTTGAGGTCTGATCAACTGCAGCTTTTGATGCTCTTATACTGTAAACATTTGAGGTGAAGGTTTATTAGCTCTTCTACACTGCCTTGTGTCTTCATCTAGGATGAAAATTAATTTGTTTGCATTCATTTATAAATAGTAAATAAAGTGACATGGCTGAGAATTTTTGAAATATTAGGCAGAGCTCCTTTTTTTAAATGTTTATTTTTTTTCATAATGAAAAGGAAGGGTTTGCATGTACTTCTCTGACATGACCCTTCACAGGGAATAGTGATGCTTTGTTTTGCCAAAATGCAGTTCCAAAATTACAAGATTCACAGGTTGGACTATGTCTGTCTGTGGCAGAGTGGCTGGAAAATCAAGTGAATACTGCTCTTAGAAAGTGGATGGGACTGTGCCCATGGACTTACACATGGATACCGTCAGCTAAAATTGACCAAGATTTTCTGCTCTTTTGGCAGTGGTTTCCACTTCTGTTTGCAGGGCTTATATATTTTGTGTGCTTTCCTTTTATCTTTGAGTGGCAACCATTTGCAATAGCAACAATAAATAAAGGTAACTGAATACCTGACACAATATTTTTGATCCATAGAGATACAGATATCTTTCTATTCATATTTTGACTGGCTTTCTCCAAGCTGTTTCTTCTGGAAGCAGGAGAGAACTGCTCCTACAATTCATAAATTAGTCTACTTGGATGAAAACTATAATTTTCTTCCAGTAAGCAGGCACTGGATAGCTTACCCTAACTGGTCAGGAGCTGTTTGGCATTTGTAATACAATTTTTAATTTGTTGAATTTGGTTCAGAGTTCTTAGGCTACTTTTTTCCTAGCTTTTTATATGATGAGAATGAACTCTCAGTAAGACAGACTTCAGTTAACTCTAGGACTCAGTGTTAGGCATTTGTGTATTATATATTTTTGTCTGTAGGTAGGTACTGTGCCATTTCCAGGGACAAGGAGATCAACACAATGAGCCCAAACCATCTGACCCTTCCACCTCTGCTAAAGGTTTTTATCTTCACCATGAAGGCAGTTGCCAGCATACACTGGATAGATTGTCAAGCAAAAGGAAGCAGACAACATTGTTTCACAGCATATAAGTACCATGCTGGATGTGATTTCATGCATACATTACTGAGTGTTAGAAAAACCAGAACAGACACCCACTCATGGCAATAAAATTCTTTCTGTTGCTCCTTTGAGACCAATGATTTTTTTATGCTGTTGCACAGCTGGTTTATGTGTGCCATTTCCATCGGGCAGAGCCAGTCCTCCTGCTTACGCCGTGGAACTGTTTAATGGTTGGAAACTTGTCTGCAGAGCAGCTTCAGCACATTTTTAGAGTTGGAAGGTCTCATGTTTGAAAGATAGCAATGGGAAATATATTTTAAGTCAGGAAAAACGCTCCATAAAAGACGGTTTAAATTATTGTCACACTTGCTCTCACTTTTACAACTCAGAATGAGAATTCTGATTCCAATGCCATTATTCCCCTCTCTGACACCTATTCCAAATCATTTACTGTTTTCACTACAGTTGCCACATTAAAAGACAAAGTGGATGCACTGCAGCAGCGTATCATGTGATTCACGTGTATAGCTAGCCCATACTCTTTTTAAAGGTTTTGCAGAAGTGTTTCCAGATACTATTGATTCAAAGAATTTTGGAAAATATAAACTGTTACTATGTTCACAAATATGAATGTGAGAATATGTTGATTTTGAAATGGTGATTATATGAAGGTTTTCTTTCTTTCCTTTATTTGGAGCAAGAAATCCTCCCTTTTGGGGACTGGAGACAGAATTTCACTTGTAATGGCTGAGTAGCCAGCAAGACAGGAATTTAAGTCCTTTGGGTATTCTCAAGCCAAACACAATCCAGACAAATGGAGTACTTTCCCTATGTGCTGGAACAGCAGCTTCAGCCTTGACCTAATGAAGCTATCATTTCTAGCAGTGAGAAGCGATTTACTTGTCAGGCTGCTGAGACCAGAAGTTTTTTGGAGTTGAAGACAGCTGTCTGTGCCAAATTCTGGGATATATAGAATGACTTGTATTTTGTTTGCATTGTCGTATAAACTGCAAAGGAAAAGCTGTAACTAGCATTGCTCTTTCTGCAAACCAAAGAATTTGATTTAACACTCAGATAAATTCACTTATATAAAGTTTCAGTACTTTGCATTTGAAAAACTGGCAGCAGTTTCCATTCCAGTAATTTTACATCTGTGTATTTGAATTATATATGTGGGCAGTCAGTCAAAGGGATCACAGGTATATGAAGACTATCAGAAGAATGGCTATTAGCTTTATAGTTAGGTTAACAAACACCTTATGTAGTCAGCTTTATGATTCAGTACCAGTTATTGGACCTTGAAGTATTTTAGCACAAGTTGTATAGTGCTTTTAATATCTACGTGGACATAAGGGTAACAGACCACCTTGTAGAAGCATGGCTTTTCCATTCAATATGCAGAAAAAATCAACTGATCTGTTATGTGCTAAGTGGCTGGCATGTAGAGGAGCATGCTCGTAAACATGTCACAGGTTCTTTTTGGGTTTTTTTTCTGGATTCTTGTTTCTTTGGGAGGCCTGGGGGATGTAGGGGTTTTTTAAATGCTTTCTTTGAAGGTGGAGTTTGGATTGTTTGGTTTTTCTTCATGTTAAGAGAGATCACATTATCCTACTATTCCTTCTCACTTTTCTGCTTTGCTGGTGAAACTAAATCCTTTCAAATGAAGAAACAATTATAATTATTGGGTTCTTAGCTTACAAAATGATCATTCTGTCACTTGTAATAGTGATGAGTGTCAGAGAAATACATCAAAATAGAGGAATAAATTATATAGTGGTATTGAAATACTTAATATGGAATGGATCCTAATCTGATATAAAATGCTCAATGAGTGTGTTAATATTTCAGGTTATGGACCCTAAATCTACAAAATACTTCACTGATGCATCCATACAAGCAGACAGGACTTTTTTTTTTCAGTTGATTAAATGCAAAACTGTAGTAAGTTTTGTTTATCTTTTATATTTTGTATCTTTATAGATACAAAATATAGATACAATATTATTTTCTTAATCTGTCTACTAATTTTAATGAAGCTCATATAGAAAATGTGTTACTTTCAGTGTCTCACCTTTTCATGTCTGTTAGCTGCAGATCTCCTCCTTTCTGTCTTCTACCAACACCACAGTTGTTGTTCAAAGGCATTTTTGTGGATGACATTTGAGAGGCTTGCAAAAGAGTTTTTGAAGAAAGTGGGCACTCAGGAAAATATCTGCTATTGCTGAATTATTTCACATTTTATCCCTTCTAAGATGACATTCTTTCAAGCCTTAACTGTAAATTACCCAATGATTTTTAATGCAATGTTTGTATTCTCACACAGCAAAGCAGAAACACTAATAGATACTCTTTCAAAAGTGGGTCAGCATTTTGTCTGCTGGCTTGACTGTGTCTAGTGAGGACAGGAGAAATACTGCTGATAAAGTAATGTTTTTAACAAACTGTGCAATTATAAAAAGTACAGGATGATACACTGGTGCTATATTATATATATTTAAATGTAAATAAATAATATTATATATTTTTATATTTATATATATAATATTATAATATTTATATATATTTATATAATATATACATTTAAAAGAAATAATATGTTGATTTCAGTACACACATAGTTCTTACTGCTTTCTTTTGCTGGAATGAACATAGAAACATTTGAAAAGAAAGAATCTAAATTTGGTCATTTGCTTTTAGGCCTACAAAAAATAGGTGAAGAGAACTTTAAAATGTTTTTAATCATAAAGTGTACTTTGTCCAAAGGAGCTATTTGATTTAACTTTTACATCTTTTTTTAAATTACTCTCTTTCTCTTGTAGATGAAGAATGAAAACAAACGTATTTTATAGGTTGAATTATTTTTGCTTATATCTGAAACACTTTAATTTTATCCCATATGTTTTGTATACATAATATATGATGCATAGCACTTCTGGGAGATACCCTGAATAATTCACCTACAGTAATATGATCATGTTGCACTTCAGGTGATAAATGTTTTATATCCCTAATATAATGTCATATAACATAAAAAAGCCCCATACATTTTAAGTAAGTGAAGAAGAATGCTTAATAAATGTCTTAGATATGTGAATCATGATTCTGTTCATATTTAATTTACCTAAATTGCATTTTATACCTACTTATTAAATAATAGAAGTAAATGAAAAATTGTATGAGAGAATAGCAAAAACCATTTTGTTAATTTTTTCTTTAATTCTGGAATAAATAGTTTAGCATACTTTAAAATGGAGTGGTTGGCAACTTCACAGGTAAGGAAATAAGCAAAACAGCAGTGCTTCTCCAAAGCCAGAAAAAAACAAAACAACTGACTTGCTAGTGGATTAAAAAACACAAGTGTGAAGCATTCTTATTATTTGGAAATCGTTAAAGTTCTAGAATTTTTAAGTATGCTTTGTAACTTTTATTGCCAAAAGTTAGGTTGAATTATATGTGAGGAAACAGGGACATCCATTACTATTTAACTAAAATGGAATGTGTGAGGAAACAGGAATATCCATTGTTTTTTCAGCAAAAGTCCTGTTCAATAACAGGAGTATGTCGAGTATGTCATTATTTCACATCCTCTAATCTTTACAAGGGAAATGCTGTCTTTATTAATTCTGAATGTATCTTTTTTTATAAATTAGATGATGGAATTTTTCAGTGAGACCATTTGTCATAGGAATTATCTGATGAATGAAGTATGCCTGGAATGTTTATTTAACAGCTCATTTACCATTATAAAATAATGCAGGTGAACCATACAGTAAATGAATGTCTGATGTCCCCTCCTCACACCTCCAGTTTCATTTCTGGTAAATAAGTAGTGATGGCTCATATGGCTTTAAGTTTGTAAAACGTCCTAATTGCTAGGAATTTCCTTTACTCTTCTGATATCGTTTTAGTTTTGTTTGTTTGTTTGTTTTTGTTTGTTTGGGTTTTTTTGTTTGGGTTTTTTTTTGGGGGGGGGGGTTGGGTCTCACTGCTTACTTCTATGTAAGTTTTCTTTTTGTAGTTTCCTTATATTTTGTCATGAATTTTTGGCTGCCAGACATTTAAAAAAGAGTAGCAATTGAAAAGTAGGAGTTGGGAAAGAGCAAACTGGACTTTCAGAAGCTTTGTTGCGAAGTCTTCATTGATTCACATTACTTGGGACCAGGATATTATGTAGTGAGTCCACAAGGAGGACATTAAATTCAATATTGGAAAAGATTCAATATTGAATCTTATTCAAACTCTGTCATGTGTCCTTGGCTCCAGAGTAAGCACAAAGACAACTGATGCAATAATATCTCAGTTGATATTGACCAGGAATTGAACCAGAATACTGAAATAAATCAAAGGAGTAGCTAATTGCTATCTGACATTCTAAAAAAAAAAAACCCTATAGATTTCTGCCACGCTGTAATATATCATTATGCTTTAATTACATTTATTCTAAGGAAGTGTTTATGTCCCATGGTGGTAGATATCAATATTAGAATTTTGAAGAAAGATTCAATGTGTCAAAACATAATTTTATCATCTGAGAATTATCTGGCAATGAAAAAAATCTCAATGTTTCAGCCATAGAGCTCTGTGATGACTTTGTATTTAAAGTAGTGAGTGACAGAAGGAAAACTGATAGTCTGGTACATTTTGATAAAACATCATAATGCTTGTGAACTATCAACAACACAGAATAATGACAAACTTAAGTGGTTACCCGTAATTTTTATTTCAATAGAATTTGAATTTCTAGAATTTACAAGCCACATCAGTTATGGAGTGTCTTTGCCTGAATCTTCCTCAATGTATTTAGAGTGTTTGGTCCAGCTTGTGAATGCCTTGTAAATAGATGAGGTGAAGATAACCTTTGCCTTACTGAAGATACTTTTTCCCTTAGAATATTTTCATTTTTTTCTAAATTCTAGATCCGTCTGCTCCACCAGCTCCATCTAATATCAGGATTGCCAATATCAGTGCCAACAATGATGGGAGTGTAAATGCAATGATTACTTGGGATCTTCCAGAGGAGCCTGATATCCCAGTGCACCACTACAAAGTCTTCTGGAGCTGGACGTACAGCAAATATGTAATTCCAGCAAAAAAAAAGAGAAGGAAGATTACCAATGGGGTAAGAAAGAAATCAGTAACTGGGACAGAAATAAGTTTTTTTTTTTGACACAAAATAGAGTGTAAGTATAAAGTGTGTGATAAGTTCCAATGATTTTAGCCACTGGTAAAGTAGTGGTCCTAATTTTTAATATCACAAAGCCCATAGACAATTTTGAGCTCTCAGTCTTTTTCTTACACTGTACTTGGGAAGAGAAGTAAACTTCTGCCTTAGAATACAGATAAATGTGGTAAGATTTTTCATGAAAGATGAATGAAAAGTTAAACGCTGGTAGTCCTCTAAATTTAGTCTGTCATACATCAGAAACCCCAGAGAATTTTAAAATTGACTTGGGTCTTTAATACCTTTCCACAGGGTACTTCCTACATACAAATAATATTTAAACAGGTCCATTAGAATATTACAGTAATTGAGACCAAGTTCTGACCTTGAATATAGGGAAATACAGGGTGTATTTTATAAAAAAGGCAGGCTCATACAACATCTACTATATTACTCCTGACTTGTGCTTTTTCTTCTGCATCGTGTCATGGAACTGCACAGCAATGCCAGTGAGATTCAGGACACTCCAGATGCTGTTGCTAATCAATGGTCATATAAATATTGCAGCAACTTTTAGGCTAAAGAATGGCAAATGTGTGAACATTTAAAAAACAAACAAAAAAGAAAGGTTGAAAAGTCTTAATTGTTAAAGATCACTGAAGATTATTTTTGTTCAGTTTTTACCTTAAATGTAGCCCAACCCAAATAATTCCATACTGATTTCCATATGAATTCATTCTAGGTAGGCACTGAATTAGTTTGACTATAATACTGACACTGTTAATCAAGAGTTATAGTCAATATGTCAGCTCTAAACAAGTAAAGATAATTAATGCTAAATAGTTTTTGGCAATCCCCTTTGTAACACATCCCAAGCGTTAAATATGGGATGGTTACCTCGGTACATGGTTATCTTTTTTACTCTGCATGAACTGTCAAACTTAAAAGGCACAAGGATTTCTAATGAAAACGTGGAGTAATATCTTCCATGTGGCATATGGACTAGAACAATATTTTTATAATTAAATCTAGGAAAAAACCCCGTTAGACTGAGAAGGCTAGACTCTTCTTTACAATATTATGTGCCTTGCCTTAAGGTGTGGGTTTTTGACTGCAGAATGATAAACCTAATCTTTTGTTTCCCCATTTTATACACTTCTGTGACATTGGAAACTGTATTTTTTCTATACTATTTTCCATTCTACACAGGAAAAGTGATCTTTCCAATGAGATGGTATTTTTGGTTAGTGTTTGTTTTTTAAGTTTTTATTTTCAATAGTTAAAACAAATAGAATGTATAGAAAAATGTATTAAATGCTGGACTTCAGCTATCTTCAGACTAGCTGTCTCTAGAAAAAAAGTTTTCAATTGGTTTACTAACTCAGAAATTGGGCAATAAAGCGCCTAAATTCCTTTGCTAAAATGGTTTTGGCATAAGAGAAAAACCTTGTTATATAGAAGGCCCTTTATGTTTTGCCTAAACAATAGGTTTGGAATTGCCAAGAAACTGCCAAAATTATGCAGACGTCAAGTAGGTTAGTATTTTCAAAATGACACAGAAGAACGGAGTCCAGTTAAAGAAGCCTTTTACAGAAAGGATGTTTTGCTCTGAAATTTATGTATGAGTTTTCTAACTTCAAAAACAGAGTGTGCCTAAGATAACAAGCCTGCTATTAATGAAGGCCTGTGTTTCAGCAATATTGTAACTGCTTTGTATATTTATTCTATTACAGGCCCAAAATTACGTGGTCCTGGAGGGGCTCCAGCCCAACAGCAACTACAATGTAGAGCTGCAGGCAGTAACACGTTGGGGTCAGATACGCCTAAAAAGTGCTAAGGTTTCTCTCCATTTTAGCACGACTCAGGACATCAGGAATAACAGTGAGTAATCATACTCAAAACACCTGAATGTTTTCTCTCTCCTTTATCTGGAACTTGAATGTTTTATATAATGAGTTCTTAAATTTTAAAATATCATTTTCTTAAAGCGGGCTGTTCCATAGCACAGTGATCATCTCCTGGTCAAGTTGAGTAACCTTCTCATGTTAAATTTCTTATTTAAAAAGTAGTGAAAGTTTTTGCCTAATCCTTTGATTTAGATTCTACTCACCTAAAATAAACAGTTGCAAAGAAAATGGAAGCCTTTGCATAACTGTAGTGTTCATATTTTTTAGAGTCAGTATAGGTAAAAATACTGTTTCTAAATGGATGATATAAATTTTGTGTGTCTTAACTGGACAGTATTAACCTGCAGTGTTTTTTAAAATCCTGTCTATTTTCAGTAGACCAATAATTCAGATTCTTGGAACACAAAAACTTGTGTCTGCTATGAATTGATGTATAAAATGTTGACTCTTCTTTTAGGGAATCTAAAACATTCCATGTCTGGCAACCATGCATTCTCAAAATGTAGTACACATAGGACCCACATTCAAATTAAAATCTCAAGATGTTTAGATATTAGGTTATATATTGTTAAGGTCTTTAGAACCTCACATGCTAAGTAATATAATTACAAACTGTATCTGAATCTGGCAGAAAACCACGGTTCTTAGCCTTGTTTAAATGCTATTTATACAATTATAGTACAATACTGAATTACTGCCCCAATTGCTGATGGGTTTCTGATTAACTAATACAGCAGAGTTCTGAAATAAGATGTTAAAGAGTATGATTTTAATTATTCTGCCATGACTTCATTTCATTTTCTATTCATTTACATTCTTTCTTTAAAGTACTCTCACAGTTTAAATTTGTAGCCATTTTCATAAGAGAACTGTAATTACTTTCAACCTCACTAATCAACTGCTATTGTTGCCATATTCCGTTTGGGTATACATAAAATATTGTAATGTGGTTGTTAGCTATAACAGACCTTCTTGTCTGTGGTTGCTTCACGTATTAATGTACCAATAAGAAAAAATAAGCTGAAGTATCCTTCTTTTTCCCATATTAAGCTAATATTTGCTACTTGTTTGGGCCATCTTGAGAGACAGCAGATAGTCAAGTTTTCATCTCTTCCATACACAGAGTCTTTGCTTCAAATCCATACCAGAATATCAGCTTGAATCTCCAAAGCCTGTATATTAGGCAAGTTAAATCCTCAGTGAAGCCCAGTGTAAGTGAATATAAGAGTTCTGCTTTTTCCTTATTGGACCTCCTGGATTGTAGCTGTGCTTTTTTTCATCCTCTAGAAAAGTAGCCTAGTTTGCAGGACTGTGCATGATATCAAAATCTTCTTACAGTTACCACATCAATTTCTTCTTCCTTTTCCATATGTAGACAGGGTATGCAATAGAGGAAAAAATAACTGTGGGAACTGGGTGCTTAATTCCATACACTGAGCCACTGAGCTCCACTAGAAGCATACCATTGGTGCTTATGAGACTTCAAATTTTGCTGATGCTTTTCCTAAGAATTTTTTGTGGGATTTGCTACTTCTTTTCTTCTCTTTTTTCTCCCTGCAAAGTTCACTAGATAAATAAGCAAAAATTTTTTTCCTGCACCCTCCCCCTACCCAATCTCCTGCTCTTTTGATAAAGTTTCTGTGAAGTTCTGGCTCTCAGTGCTAAACTTTAAGGTATTTAGTTTTCAGTCCAGTCATCTTGACTGTCATGTCACAACGACATCATAGCTTCATGGAAGATTCCAACTCACAGCTGAGTTTAAGTTAAATTAATCCTGATGTTGAGGTTTTGTCTGCCTGAGGTTGGTCTGTGTCCTGCTAAGTGGGAGAAAATTCTATGTGCCATTATATACAACTAGCCAAAGAGAAAATAGGCAAGCTTTTTAGGTTCTTAGTCTCATTTTATTATTAGTAGAGCTTTATAAATGTTTCCGTCTTGGGAGCAGGGATAATTAATCAATTGACCTTTGTCATACTTTATTGGTACTCCTGACATGAGGTGAGACCATCATAATCTTTAAACATGATAGTAAATAAAAACTTCAAAAAGTTGAATTACTCAACTTTTACACTGAAGCTGAGTAATTGAGATGTGAGCATGTCATTTTTTTGTACTGTTCCATACTTACTGTGAGGAATCCTTCCACAGGTAGGGCTGTGTTAGCTCTCCATGGCCTCACTAATGTTCTGACTTTCTTGGTCTGTATCACCCCTGGGTTTATGTTGAGAGAAGAAGATCTTTGTTTCAGTTTTCTCTCTTCAAAACATTTTTCAGAATCTGATGCAGGTCACATCTGAGTTACTACTTATAAATCCTCTACCAAATGGAGTTAATTTATACCTCACCTGTGACTTGGCAGCTTTATCATTTTCTGTCTGCTGCGGTGGCAGCTTTTTCCTGTTGTTGTCACAATTAGATTTAAACTTATGTCTAATTAGTACAGACTTTCTAATACCTTGTGCTGTTTTTTGCTTTACTGGGGGGGGCTTTTTGTACTAAAAGGTTCATTAATTGTTGTATTGTATTTTAAACTAGAATAAAACTATATTGAGAACAATATCTTTTTAATCTCGTATACTTCAAGAATTTTAACTGTTCAAATTATGAACATCCATTTATTTCATGACCAGTATTTTATTTTTAACTGCAAATCAGTACCAGCTAAAACATATATTTTTTTAGAGTATTTCAGTAATACATTTATAGAAAATCTGAGCATCCCTTCCCATAAAGCAGTGAGGTAAAGGAGTCTTGACATTCTTTGAACCTAAACCACTGATGTCACACATTTTAATTGATGGAGCACTCTGCTAAGAGGTGTATTTAAGCCTTTTAGGATATTTTTTTAAATGGCTAGATTATATTTTACATAGAAAAGCAAGTAAAAACTACTTCTAGAGGAGATGCAAATTTATCTTCCATATCTTACTCAGGTACAGAGACAGTCCTGTTTGACGTACTTTCGAGAATACTTAGAAGCAGATGGAAAAATATTAAAAAGAAATTAAAAAATCACCTGAAATATTATCTAGGACATGACATTCAAGGCTTATCTTTATTTTGGGACTTCCATGGCCATTGGGAAGTAATTCCAGAAGCAACATGCCAATTTTGCTGAAGTCCCACTGTCAGATGCTCTGCTCTGTGTGGAATTAAGCTCTGGTTTTTAGGTGTCTGGTCCTATTGTCAGAGTAGTGATAGCCCATACCCCTCGGAAGTAATTTAGTCCTACACACCTCTGTGAGCTTTGACCTCAGCCCTCTGGCATTACATTTCCCCACATTCAGAAATACATTGCCTCACTATATTTATGTGCTTCACTTCTGGGAAATGTAGCAAGATTCTTGCTTGATCTTTATATAGAAGTATTCCAAATTGGTGTCCTGGTTTTTGTGGAAGTGGAGCAGACAGAGAATAGCAAAGCAGAGATTTAATAAAATTAAAATACTTTTAATTGAGGAATACCTAATTGTTTTTAGTTTGTACTCCTCTCAATAACTTTTTCATTTCCATAAAGGTAGTAGCAACATTATGGTTACCTTTAGAAAGAATTTCATGAAGTTTGGTAGTAATTTAAAACAAACAAAATGAAAAATTGTATCAGATTCAGCAAAGGGCTGAGAAAGTAAAATTTGGCCAGAAAGCAAGTAAGTTTCAATTGAAGCTGCATATAAGGCAAAATATTCAAGTTTATATGTTTCTTGTGACAATTATTGAAACCTGAATCTTGCCCTCTTTCTCTCAAGTATATTTAGTTTTAATTTAGGTGTAATATTTTATTAAATTCAGCTTTTTTTTTCTTTTTTTTTTTAATAATCTGATCCTCCTAATTGGATCAGATACATTTGCAAGTGTGCAATGAAAAGTGCAGATTGAATTAATGCTTCTTTCTTTTCAACTGAGAATATCTGTAAGTCCTGTCAACCCTGCTAAATGTTGATAAATTTTTACCAAACAAAATGCTTGATGAAGGACATCCAATTGCAGTTGCTTGTTGGTAGCAAGGCACACAGCCCCAGGAGAATTGCTGAAAGAAAATTCTGCTCTTGCAGTGTTTTCCTAAGCATTCACCATTCACTGTTGGGAACAGGAAAGTGGACAGGACAGATCTCTAATCTGACCACAGTGTTCTTATACAGCATACCAGAGGACTGTATTTACTTGGATGTAGTAACCATGTGTGGCACTGTGTGGGTTACATTCAATGCTGTCCTTGGATTTTGTGCATATTCAATCACTGCGTGAATATAAAGACTGAGAAGTATTACAGAGAACTGCTGGTAGATACTGTGCCTGTTTAAAAAATCTTTTGTGTTAACATTTCTTGTTCATGGGGAAATAAATAGAGTCCATTTCCTTATTACTCTTCAGAAAATTTAGAGCATTTCCCTGTAAAAACATACTTGTCTTTTTGGTCACTTTCTAAATTTGACTGAATTTCAAACGAGTCATTTTTCAACCCCTGTGGACAGTTAATTCTGTATTTCATTTAGGTAAGAAATGGAAATAAGATCATTTGGAATAAAGATACTATTATTTTCTGAATTTCAGCAAATTTGGCATAGTCATTATACAGCACTGTAGTTGACTAAATAGTTTCCCGATTATTCTGTGTATTGCAGAGGAAAGGACATCTGCTGGGAAACCACAGAAAGGAATGGTAGATCCTTACCCAACCTTTCAAAGAAGGAAAACCACTCGTTTTCTTAAAATTGGAACTCCCTTCTATCAGGACAATCAACTTCAGGTCAAAGTCTACTGGAAGAAGACAGGTTTGTCAAATTTTGCTGTACTATTTTCTTTAAGGAGGACTCATAATCCATCTCAGAGCTGTAAAATATTAACATTATATTATAAGTAATTAATTGTTGAATCCTACACCCATCCTTCATCCCTTCATATTCACATTAGAGGGAAACATTGGGTCTCCTCTTTCTGTTAGGTCTGTGTATATGTCTTACAGAAGGAAATTACATGAATCAGCTGCCCAAAAATTATAGTCAGTCATGTTGGGACTCTGAATCTTCACAGAGCTGAGACAATTTTTATTTTGGTAGAAATTACCTCTGTAAAGTTTTAAATAGCAGAATTTGGCGTTACCCACAAGAGTTTTGAGGGACATATGAATGGTTGGCTTTATGCCAAACTTCATCAATCACCTTGATTTAGAGCAGAATGAATGGTTGGTCACAACCAGAAAACATCTTGAAGTTAGTTTTCTTCTAGGCTGCATCCTTCTGGTTTTCAGAAAAATCTTAACAACAATTTTCTGGTTTAGTCCTTTAGCCAAAAGGAAAATGACATAAATTTAAAGTGTCTATTAATATTCAGAAATCAATGAAGGGATTTTCCTTTCTTGTCCTCCAAGAGCATATAGCTTGCTCCAGTTTGGCTATAACAGGTTAATATGCTGTTATTTCAAACTGTGCTTATGCTGTTCATTTTTTAACTTGGAGAAATCTACATGTGTATCAATACCACTAAACTGAATTAATTCAATTTCTGTGCCTGAAATAAAGGGCTGTGAAGTGGATAGTCATGTTTTCTTCTTGAATTTTTCAAAGAATTTCAGAAATATTTAAATGCTTTTGGGTTTAGATGTGTGTGGCAGCACCCTGAATGAGGACAGGCTATATAAATGTTCAGTTATGCTGTGCAACATAGGAATATGTCACACTGGATATTGTGGATTTTGAGAGGTATCCTTTGCTTCTCATCCTTTGCCTGCCTTTTTGGATGGTTACCTTCCAGGTCTTGCTATGCCAATTACTTTCAAATCCATCTTTATTCCTCCCTAAAACCTGCAAGCTTTGGTTCAGCTGAGTACATGCACATTTTGAATATTTGTCCCTGTCTTGGCTATGCTAGTTTGCTTTCCCCATCATACTTCATCTTAGGGTTGCTTCATGGAAAGCTGGAACAATTTAAAGTTTAAATAAAGGTTGATGAAATTTTCATCGGGAATATTCAGTTTACCAAAAAATGTGGTTTTTGTTATCCAAAGTGAGATTTATATATTCTGAGCTTTGTCAGGACTGATCACCTTAAATTTTAGCCTCTTCAAGTGAGATGTCAACTCATTGTCCAAGCTCCTTTTATTGTTAGAAAAGAAAAACAGGTGACTTATGAAGCAATTCATCCCCCACAGCAGCAGAATTGCTCTCTGGAGATGCCTCCCTTTTTTACTGAGAACAGAGGGGAGCCTAGATAGCTCATTTGTAGAAAGCTTAGAGATGCCTAACGACTCTCTGTGAGCTGAGGTTCTTTCTTGGCAGTCTGTGCTGAAAAAAGTGAGGGACAGGATTCAAAGATGAGGAGACAATGATGTCTCCCACAGGCATGAGACAAGGTTGTGCAACTCACAGTCTGCAGGCAAGATACTCAGCCCAGTGGAGCAATCAATCCTGCTGCAGCTGTTTTCCTGCCAGCCTGCTGCCAGAAGAAAGATGATGTGTCCTGTGACCAAAATGCCAGCACCCCTACTGGCATTCACCTTGTGAATAGTTTGCCAAAGTTAGTTATACTTAATGGAGGGAAAATCCTTAGCAGAACACAATATTCTTGTTCCAACACAGATACTGTGAATTAGTTGTCCACTATATATAATGGTGTTATAAGACAGCTATTGAACTTAGAGGCATTGTACCATAGAAACCTAAGTGTTTCCATCTAAATCTGGAGCTGAATCTCACTGTCTGCTACATACCTGGAAATGTCTATAAAAAGAAATAGGGTAGTCAGCATTGTTATAGAACTCCTAGTTTGGAAGTAAGAGGATTTCAAAGTGATATAATTTCCAGAATTGGAGAATGTCAAAGACAGCTGTGTCACAGACCTGTCAAAAATGACATGGATGTACATGCTGTCACCTTGTGCCAGGGGTGTAATAGCTGAGTTGCTGACTGTACAGCTGACTCATCTTGTGTGGAGCTGTGTGCATTCAGTTAGATATGAGGACATCCAGAAACCCATTCTGGCCCTGGCTGGGGCAAGTTCTGTGAGGCCCACTGAGGTGTTTAGGTACCTGCCCTGGCCATGAAGTGGAAGATTCCTTCCTCTTTCTTGCAGAACAAGAACAAGCAGTGATAGCAAAGGTGTGTGAAGGGGGCAGAATATGGCAGTTCATCACACTTACCTTCTTTTTTTTCTTATTTGAAAAGAAGACATCAGTATTCTGATTGACAGCACATGCAGTAACACAGCAGGAACCATTGCCATTTTAGTGTGGAACTAAAATATAGCCAATTACCTGCTCCTGAGAAACCAGCAGCTTCTATAAGCTCTTGCAAGAGTTTGGAGATTATGTAGTGCATGGATGAGGTACTGTAAATTTGCTAGTAGCAATTTACTGCAGAGCAGGTCTGTGTGACTGTGCAAGGAACACAGCAGGAAAATCACATTGTCTTCATGAAAAACAGCAGTTACTGAGACAGCTGTGCTGGGAGCTGTACCCACACATCTTTCACCTTTATGAACCGTACTAGATAGTGTTTAGGGAGCTGTAGGAGGTAGTAGAGTGCAGCAACTATAATAGGAAATACTGAGAGACCTTACTAGAGCCTGCTTAGTGGCATGACATATATATTTATTGCAGGTAGACAATCAGAGTTCAAATATTTCCTGACCAAAAATTTGACCTATTTGTCTCCTACATGGTAGGTGAATGCAGAAGTCCCTGTTGATTGTGCTAATATTCTCATTTTTGTGTAGTTTGCTAATAAATATCAGCACTTTTTTGGTGGAGAAACACAGCCATTCTGTAGTCCTAAATTAGAATGTATAATTTGAAACCAGAAAAATTAAGAGGCCAGCATGAAACCATGTGAAATAAGTAGGTTGATAAGCATAAGGATTACCATGATAAAAAGAATATTCAAGAAATAAACATGTCAAGCTTAAACATACTGGACATTTGTAAATTGGTCAAATTTCACATGGTTGTTTAATAGTCTTGGCTTTGTCTGGCATAGTTTTCAAGTATTTTTGGACTTTCTGTGTTAGACTTCATGGCATGAACAAGAGATGGTTGCAGAGATGATGAAATGTTATTTAGATTTTGGATGAGCTTTTTTTAGATGAATATTTATCACAGAAGTTATCACAAAATCACAGAATTGCTTGGTTAGGATGGGATCTCTGGAGATGATCTAGTCCAACCTCCCTGCTAAGGCAGGTTCACTTGGAGTAGATTGCACAGGATCATGTCCATACAGGTTAGAGTGTTCTGTCACTCTCAAAATAAAGGACTTTTTCCTCATTTAGATGAACTTTCTCAGTTTCAGTTTCTGCACATTGTCCTTTGTCCTGTCACTGGGCACAGCTGAGAAGACTGGCCCCATCTTCCTAATACTCATCCTTAAAATACTTGTAAGCATTGATCAGATCTCCTCTCAGTCTCTACAGGCTGAGCAGGCCCAGCTAACTCAGCCTTTCCTCATGAGAGGCTCCATCCCCTTAATCATCTTTGTTCCTCTCCACTGGACCAGCTCCAGGAGCTCCATGTCTCTCTTGTCCTGAGAAGCTCAGAACTCCCCACAGCACTCCAGATGTGCCCCAGCAGGGCTGAGCAGAGGGGCAGGATCACCTCCCTGCTGGCAATGCTCTTCATAATGGCCCCCAGGATCCCACTGGCCTTCTTGGCCACCAGGGCACACTGCTGGCTCATGGACATGTGGCCGTCCACCACCATCACCCCCAGGTTCTTCTCCACAGAGCTGCTTTACAGCAGATCAGCCCCCGGCCTGTGCTGGTGCCGAGGGTTGTTCCTCCCTAGGTGTAGGACCCTGCCTTTGCCTTTGCTGAAATTTACTGAGCTTTGTTCCACCCTATGGTTGCCTTTGTTTTGCTGAAATAGTTTCTTTTAGCTGTAATGAAAAGTTTTAATAGCTGCTAAAACAGCAATCTTTCTCTTAGTAAGAACAGAGTTATTACTTTTCTATATTAACAACTGCTCAGAATTTTTATTGTAATCCCAATTCAGTGGTCATGCCATTCTGTGCAGACCAGAGATTTTTAAATTTTTTTTCTAAACTAAGATGGCTCTCTAAAAGAGTTTTTTACTGTGTCCCAACACTGTAGCCTCCCAGCATACCACAGATCACAGAAAGAGAGGAAAAGACCTGTGTTGATTGCTTATATCATTAAAAGAAACACAAACATGCTCCTTAGGTTGTTTTAGATTATTTATTTCTTTTCATTGATCCCATTTTAGCTGAGAAACTATTTTGCTTTTGAATTTGAATCATTTTACTTAGTCTAAAGAGCTAAATGTAGGTCAGAATCATAGAAGAATTTAAATGCGCAGGGAGGGACTTCTGGAGGTCAGCTGGTCCAACCATCTGCTCAAAGTCAAACTAACTGAGGTTAGATCAAATTATTCAGTTCTGTCTGTAAGGCCCTGTAACAGATACTGACACTGTTTTTTCAAAGAATTTATCCTCTAGCGATACCAGCCTGCAGAGGCCATCTAAGTTTATTGCAGTGTGCCTTAGGATTTACAGAAGGTATGGTGGTGTATCTTGACTATTCAAAGGTAGTTCTTCCATGACTGAAGATCTATTCCTCAGTGAACTTTGCCCCTAGGAAGGCAGTGCAAAGAACACAGTGATGACATCAGGGCCGAAGCTCTCCATTTTTATATCATCCTTCTGAATAGAATTCATCAGACCTCTGTTCTGTGCAACAGCTGCACCAGAGGGGGTATTGCAAACTATTACCAAACTTACTTTGTTATAGAGCAAAGGAGTGACTGCATATCAGTACTCAGAAACTCAGCGTTTGACTGAAAGTCTGAGTAAAGGGATGGATTTCCATATATATGCATCATAATGTGCCACAATTTGGTAAGCAGGGAAGACTTATCTGGGCCTGTTCTTCAAGTGTCATTTCTTAAGTCCCATTAACTTTAGCAAGCATAAGGCATGAATGGAATCTAGAATCTGGACTTTACATTAAAATAAAGCTCTTTCTGAAATAATCTTTCAGTTTGCATACTTGGGTATGATGGCAGTAATCACTTCAGGATGTATGCTAGCAAAAATTCCTCCACACTTCAAGCAGTACAAGGTACTTAGCAAATGCACATGATGTTGCCAGACAGTCAACCAAAAGCATGTTGCATATGAATACAATAGCTTCTTTCTGAAGGAAAAAAATGCCTTTTCCTTGCTGTCTTTCATTTATGCCTGGGATTAGAGGAACTGTACGTTCCTGAAACAGCATGAATCCCCCTCTTGTAAATGAAAAGTAGAATGTGTTCCATGGCCAGATATTTTGGCCATCTTGATGTGTGAAATTAGAAATTGTCAAGTAGTGAAATTAAACAAATCTCTTCTAACTCCTTGGTGCTGAGGTCACAGAGTACCATCCATTACCAAAAATGAAACCCCTCTTTAAAGCGATTAGATACGTAGGATGATTAAGAACCTCAGTATTTTGTGCAGTAATCAAGATTGAAAGTGTGAAAATAAAAATATGCTTAAGTTTTCTCTGCTTTTCTGTGGCTGGGCAACTAGAGAGGTAAGTGTTGGACTTAGCTGAAAAGCCTCCAAGTTGTTGCAAATCTGTGTATGAAAATAAAATTTTGCCCACAGAGAGAAGGAAAAAAAATCCCACCTTTTATGAACTCTCTGCATCAATTCTTATCATTTGCTGCAATAATGGTAATGCACTAAAGTACCAGAATGTAATTTCTTTCCAAAGCACTTGTCACAACAATATTTTCTAAGTCGTTACTCTGCCTTCACTACCATTTTTTCAGTGCTTGTTATTTGAGTATAATACAATTCTCCTTGCTTAGGTAAAGCTTTAGTTTCCTTTTCTTTGAATTAAGTCTATGTGCATTTACTTCACCCTGTTTAAATTAAACATTTTAAGTACTTCTATATATTTAAAATAAATATATCTGCCTCTTGGTTTTTCTTAAAAAAGACAAATATTTAAAATACATTAAAACTTGGCTTCAGGCTTCTTTCTTTGTGTTTCTCTAAATGCTAAAGCAGAAGAAAAAAAGAATATTTAAGGCAGGGAAAGGCAGAGAATCCTCCATTGTCTGATAAATCAACCAAACAAGAATAATGAATTAAATTACAGAGAAGAATAAAATGCAGGGCATGGCAAAGCAAATAGAGAGCTAACACAAATGCTTTTAAACCTAGATCTTAGGAAAACAAAATTAACTTTCACTTAGTTCAGAGACATAAATGAAGTGACTCTGTGTGCCGATTCTTTGTTTGTAATAAGGTAGTTCATATGGCAGGTTTTTAAATGAAAGCTTTCCCATTGATAACACATATGAAATGGCCCTTTCTCTTGGAAGTAGAGCATTAAATGTAAAGAAATTCTTCATTGGCAGTTGAAGTTTCCAGCTCTTGCTGTAAAGAATTCTTTAAAGTAATTTTTGCTGTATTATAATAATTATATAATAATTATATTTATATATTGTTATATATAATAATATATAATGCATTATATATAATTATATGTAATGTAATATATAATTATATATTCTATTATTAATTAGATTATATATTAAATTATATATAATATCTAGATAAAATTATATAATAATATATAATGCATTATAATAATTACAGCAATAAAAATTGCTGTAAAGAAACTTGCTGTAAAGAATGCTGAAGCATTATTTAGTTTGGTACTAGCTGTTGCACTGGGCAGATTAGTTTTTGAGCAGCTGGCCATATTCTAATTATTAATATTCAAGCAGTAAAATACTTGTACTTTAAGATATCACTGTGGTCCAGATGGTTCTTTCAACACAATGACCTGACTGTTAATTATAGTGAAGTATACACCAATATATTGCCCTCAGACTTCCAGGAGAATACAGGGACTTCGTCTCAGCTGTGGTTGTGTGAGTATGCATAATGTGAATTAGTACTTAGGGATTTAATTAGTAAAGCTGGCTCTAGGCACAGGACTTTTCAACTTGATCACCTCTTCAGAAATGCACTTAGATATAAGTAGATATTAGAGAATTTGCTTTTCCATATGTGCTACTCCTGAGTCAGATACCTGTATCTTATGGGCATTTGTGCCTGGGAGGATGGGTGAGCTTTCATTATCATGGGAAATTATTCTGGAGTTAAAAGAGTATCCTGTCAGAAGTATCTGTGTGGTTCCTACACCTCCCTAAATTCGTCTTTCTCCTTATTTTGCCTTAATGTAGTTTCAGGAAAAAATTTCTCTGCCTTTTTAAAAAGAATGTAAAGGGGAGCATCTGACCATCTCCAATTTTGCTTTATTTACTTTATGAAGTGCCTGTAACACTGGTTTCTGTCCAAATGTGAAATGCTTACAATACTTAAAATGTTACTGGTGGGAGTCATGAAAAACATCAACCACAAATAATAGAATTTGGTAGAGCAGATGGTTTTCAAATCCTCAAATAGTCTGCAATTGATTAGAGGGGCCAGTTATAAAGTTTTAAAATGGTATTTGCAATGGTGGCAACCTCAGTGGCATCTCCCCTTCAAATGGGACAATATTGGAAAGTGTGTTTACTGCATTTCTTCATGATTTCACAGGCAGAACAGAAAACCATTACTTGTTGCTTTGCACTTGCTTCCAAACCTCCATACCTTTCTGGGTAGGTGGTTAAAACTCCTGGTATGAGAGATTTAGAGGCAAGTTTGTCCAACTGCTAGTCTCAGGAATGTAATTGGAATTGATTCAAAGTCTGCCAGGAAATCAAATAATCACAAGTCAAATCAGAACTACCCACTGTGTTCCCAGAGCACAGACAGCACAGAACACTGATTTTACTTATTAGGCACCCATTGATGTTTGCTGAAGGCTGTACTGGACTGGTTTGTACATTTGTACACCTTTGTACATTTAAACCAATTATTGTTGAATTTTAAAATTTATGTAGTGTGGGCAGTGCACAAGTCCTCAGTAGGACCTGAATCATACTCCAGAACACCTTTAGTCATTGTGTAGGTGTTTTTAATTTGACTTAATTTATGCATTTAAAAGAAGTCTTCTGTTTATTCTTAAATTTAGTAACTGTTAGAAATGTAATTTATTTGATTTATTTTGAACTTACATTAAAATTTTAAATAGAAATGTAATTGCAAATTACCTGGACAATTATGATTTCAATCCAAAGATAGACCATCATTAGATGGAATGCAGTCAGACTGCAGATACATATTAAATATTCCATTGCAAAATCATTTATCAAGACTTAATCCACTTGAAGGTACTGAAAAAATTAACCAGCCAACTAATAAATAAACTCTTTCCTGATTTTTAATTCTTCAGGAAAAAGTACATTTTCAAAATCAGCATCTTCATCTACCTTCAGCATGTCTATGTCTGACTAGTACAATTTTCTGGATTTCTAATTACTTCCTGAGTATTACCGCAACATATAAAGTTAATTATTTTAACAACAAACACAGTACTTTACATATGTATGCATACATATATAGTATCTTTAAACGTGTCAATGGCAATGTCTGATGTGAGGCAGGCTCAATAACTGAGGGGTAAAATGGCAAGCTTTTCACCATTCAGGTATGGAATCACAGAATATTCTGAGTTGGAAGGGAGCCAGAAGGATCACTGAGTCCAACTCCTGAGTGAATGGCTCCTATGAGGAACAAACCCACTACCCTGACTCTGCTAGCACCATGCTCTGACCAGCTGAGCTCTTCCTCTCCTTTCCCAAACTCTGTATCACTAGGTCATATTATGTCAAAGCTGTCTCACAGGCTTACACTGCCATACCTGGAGCAATCCTACCATTCCTACTGTGAGTAAAAGGTACTGGGGTTCAGCAGTTTACAAGGTGCTTCTCATGAGCTATGGGCTAATAACTGCTCATGAGTGCCCTCGCAGCCTGCCTAAATTCTGGATAAAGCACTGATCCTATGATCCAGGGGAAGTTAACCTATCAGCTGGGAGTCATCATGCTTATGGTGAAGGTGGTTTAAACTAATGAGTGTCCTCTTGTAAACTGGGTAAGTTTTCCTCCACGTGCCTCTTTTTAATCTGTATTTTTAATTAGCTGGTTTATAAGGTGGCCGTAAAACCAGTTGCATAAGCACTACAAATAGGGGAAGGAAACTGGACTATTTGAAGGAATAGCTAGAGTTGGAGGGAAAGAAACCAAAAAAAGGGGTGTCTGAAAATGAAATTGTAATCTAATTTTTAAGATGACCCATGTATGCAGCTGATGTATAATGAAAATGAGTTGTTAATACCAGTTTCTTTTGCTCCTGTGACCATAAACTGGATGTGAAAATACCCATAGCAGTTTAGACCAAAGATCCTGCCCAACAGGTGTTCTGTTCATGGCAGCAGCCAAAAACAAATCAAAAGGAACATAAGAATAGGGCAAGAGTGTAACAGTATTTCTGCATATTATTGTCCCAGCTTCAGCCAACTTTGAGTTGGTCAAAATTCCTGAGCCCAGGGTGATTTTTCACTGTATTTATTCCCTTCCAATGCATTTATCTTCACAATAATATCCAGTGTCCTGTGAGGATCACCAAGTTTCAGGGCATCTGAAACATCCTGAGTGATGGAGTTACAGAGTTTAAAGTGCTTGTTCTATGTAGAACCACATTTTTTTGTTTTGTTTTGTTTTGAAGCCAATTATTCTATGTTTATATGAATCCTGATTCTTGCTCTGCTTACCTAGTCTGTATGAACATGGTTTTATAGATACTTAACCTGGTTTTGCTCTATTTCTCGTAGATGCATCAGTCTTTAACTGCAGATTTAGAAACTGCATATTAATACCATAAACTTTTTGATACCAGTTCAGCATAGCAGCATCCTGGTATGGTGTTCTATAATGCATACCAGGAAAGTCCAGTTTTGGATCTCCATGGATCACTGTGCATGTATGCAAACCCACCCATAAATGGCTTTTGCATGAAGTCTGAGAGAGAAGGGAGTAGCTGGTGCATCCCTGCATCTCTTCCCACTGTGGAATTAGGGGCACGATGAGTCTGGAGCTGGGAGAGATTCCAGGATTACTTACCCTCAATATAGTGGATTTACCCTCATTATAATCTGCTTGTCTAAATTATTGTCCACGTTTTTCAGTACACACAAGGCTAAAGTTAATGGTAGAGTACCTGGTGACATTTTCAGTGTATATATATAACCTTAGTGAGCCTTGGACTTGTTTGTTTGGGTTTTTTTTCTTTTTCATTAAATTCAGGTCTGGGATGCTTAGCTGGCTTTGAAAATCTGGCTATGAGGGAGTAATGTAGAAGGCCTCTATTCAGGCTACAAGCAGCTATTGTGAGACTTGGAGCTTACAAGAGGCAAATTTCCTTGTAATGGAAAACCAGAATGAGATACTGTTGAACTCACTTTGTATAGGATGTTGTGTGTGGGAAAATAAGTAAGGGTAGAGGTAATCCGGCTTAGAGATGATCCCAGGCTTAAATCCTTCAATATAAACATCTTCAAACCTTGAGGCTTCCTAGGTCTAGATACAGACAAAAATACCATGTCTCAGGTCTGTCTTTAAATTACACAGTAATTGTTAATATCATTTTTGGAAGGGCTTACTGTTCCATTATACAAAGAATGTGTTCTATAGAAAGAAAGTTTGTTTTCAATGGCATAATGTGAGAAACAAAATCTTTGTGACTTAATCAAAACTGCTTTTATTCCAAGTAAGATCAGGAAAGAGTATAGTTTGTCTTGCTAATTGAATTGTTTGTTGAGTGAAGTTTAAATGTCAGCTGAAGGTTTTGGTGTTATTTTTAAACATACTGCTTGAATAGGTGATTATTTAAAAGCTTTTTTTCTCAAGAGGTGTCATGAGTACTGTGAATTTCATAACCAAACGAAACTTTGGATTTTTTTTCACCATCGGGTGAATCAGTGCAGAGGAAGCAAAAGAGACAGAGTTGTTGTAATTTAATTTTTTTCTAGAGAACTTACCTAAAATGCCTGTGACAAAACAAGTAGTTTTTACAGGGAAAAGGGGAGTTCAGAGAGACTTACAATGCACTAGCACATCAATGCAGCATTTTAACACTAGTTGAAGGTAAATTGTGTTTACCTCATTTTGCATTTGCTAAACGACTATGAATAAAATAGCACTTGTTATTATATTATTATTCTTGTCCTGTCATTAGCTTCAGATTGCAAATATTGGACACCGTGAATCAGAGTAATACAGTGGCTCATGAACCAGTATATGAAGAAATAAATGTTATAATCTAATACTGAGATCATGTTTTGCTTGTCTGCAGTACACTGAAGTATCCCTTCCCAAGCTGGTCTTCTGTCATGCTGCTATTTAAATGTAATAAATACCATGTGAATCACTTCATGCTAATCATGTCTTCAAAACTGAAGGAACTAGTAGTAAATAACACTGCTTCATTTGTTCACTTGGATTTTGCCCATATTTTAGCCTTCCCTGCATATTTTTCACGACCTCTCCAGCAACTGAACTTCATCAGAAACAGCATTGATGGAAAACTGCATATATTAGATGTCTGTGTAGACATGGAAAACAATGTTTGTCCAATAGAGAGATGATCATGAACCTGAGAGAGCAGCAGATACTTCATCACATTCTGTCTGAAATATTTGGTTCCTAGTTTGTGGTGTGGGAATGCAGGCAGACACTGCTGCCCATCCTTCCGCTGCAGCAGTGTGTTGCAATCAGTGCAGGGTTGTAGTAGATGCCCAGCTGTAAATAGGGTTGCATACTGGGGGCAGAATGAGCAGGAACATTTCTTCAGGAAGCCTTTGACTTGTGCAAATCTTTCAGCACTTCAGAGTTGATAATATATTTTACTTTATGCAAGGCATCATTAATTTCACCATTTACCATTGCCACAGCTTCACCATTCAATACAGTGAGGGAGGTAAATGTATTTTTCCCAGATGGGATGCTGACACAGGATTTACACAGAGCTCTGAAAAATCATACTATGACTTTGCAGTAGAGTCAGTTAATCAAGCTTGTAGATACTGAGACAAGGTACTTCATGTGCCCTGAGCATATTCTGCCCTGTGTTGTGATATTAAATATAAAACATTTTCCCCTTGTTCTAACCTATTTTTAGAGCAATAATGCTTCAAGGCACATGATCCAGAAAGGAAATAACTTAATTTTTTTTATATTTCCTTCTTCCTATTAGTCTAAGACTATCAAAGACATGTTCAAGACAGTCTTTTTACTATAGTTTTGACAGTCATTAATGCCTTGATCTTGCTAGGTTCTAAACTTTCTGGCCTGATCCTTCAGCTACCCTTAACTATTGAAGTTAACACAACTGTTCATAAGCCTAACTGCTTGGTTGAATAATGGCCCATGTGCACAGAAGCTTGTAAGAACAATCCCCCCCCCCCAGTATGCAAAGAAAAACAAAAAACATGTGGCCAGTCACAGAAAATCATTGTGGTTTGCTATATGCAATATGAGATCTAACAAAATAAAATAAACTTAAAGGTTTAGCTGCACACAGAAGAAATTATTTCAATAATTTTGTTATTGAATAGTTTCAGAGATGTTTCATCCTCCTTTGGCTTCCTGTTTGAAGAAGGGTTAGCTTTGAATGAAGACAGCAGGTTTATATTATTGGCTCATTATCTGCCAAGTTTTGATAACAACTCCTTTTGACATACAGTTAGCATATTAATTATATATATGTATTTTGGAGGGAGTCAGTTTGTTGAGGTATCTTGACAAAAAATACAGAATGTTGCTTATTTTTTTACTGCAATACTCATTTCACAGCTGCTAGTTATTTGTATTAAATCACTAATTTTATGCTAGCAGGTAAAGGTTTTCATATGTCTTATTTTTTAATATTTACTTTTGTACCATATTTTGTTCTAATGGGAAAAGCTATCAGACACTTCATGTTAATTACATTCAATCCTGTCCTGATGCAGCAATCGACTTCATGTTACTGTGTTTATTGATACCAGACATTTTTATTGTAATGAAACCTTAATTTGAACTGCTCTTGTTGAACATATCTGTTGTGGAACCTTGTTTTCCAGCAAATTCCATTTGATTTTCCTTCTAATAAGTTTTTGTAATTTGGTTGCCTGTATAATAGTGCTGTCACAGCTGGTATTAATTGGCATTTTTGTACCAAATGGTAGAGGCCCACATCAGAATAACATGCAAGAGGTGAAATACTTTTCCAACACACACTGTTATCATTTTCACCACTTGACAGGGGTGGAACAGAGATAAGGAGCCATGAAATTCTTCACCTAAAGACCTCAAGTGGCAGAACACACCCCAGTTCCCAAAATGGTCTGCTGAAATTTTCTTGCTGTTGATCACAGGATGCAAAGAAATAAATATCTCTGTTTACCTGCTTTCCTGGGGTAGCTCCATATTGATGGTGTTGGGCTGCATGAGCAAGTTTCACTGCTGTTGTGCCCATGCCATGCCAGTTTTTCGGCTACAAAGCTTCAGCTCCTTGTGACAGTCAATTTGGCACCGTCCTGGAACAGTAACTGCAGTAGATAAGAGAAAAAGGAATTTGAGGCAGAGAAAGTAGCTGTCTGCAGTAGCATGGTAAAAAAAAAGAAACCACATTAGATGAAATGATTAATACGGCTGGCAGTGATGTATTTGTACAGAACAGAAATGTGGAAAATGTTGAGAAAGATGAGAAAAAAAAAGAAAACACCTTTAATTTTTTTAAAAAAAGTTTGTTTTAAATAATCTGTAGAACCATTTGCACCAGAAGCTCTATTTAGGAGAACTGAATGAATTACCTGCCATTTTGTTGGATTATTTTTCTGAATTATACTTAGAGCTTTAAATTCTGTAGGGAGGTGATTTAGCTCAGGGTGTTTCTACCAATCATTGTGCAGACATGGCTTAGGCTATGTTGAGGTCTATCAATTTAAGATGCTTAAATTGTGCATATGCTCCTGAAGTTTTCCAAGTGGCAAACACATGTAGTTGGCACTGGCATTAGTAGAATTCTGAGCTGTTTTTACAGCTTGAAGATACAGAATAAATGCACATTTTCCATCCAGAAAAATCAGAAATATATTTATTTGTTTTTATTAAAATGAAACTAGAGTTTAAGTTGTGGAGGGGGAGAAAGCACAAAAATCTGGTGAAGAATGTCTTTCTAAACACTATTGATTGAGCGCTTTGTGGAGATACTCATGTGAAAATAAGGCACTTTGGGGTAAATTAAAAAAAACAACCATACTTTAGAGTATTGCCTGATCCAAACATTTCTAACTAGAGATGTAAGACTTCTGTCCAACAAAGTTATCTGCATACCCTTGTTGAGCGAAAGAGCTAAGTGTACATGGGATTTTAAGAACATGATCATGTGGTATCTGTATAGACATCTTTTCTTAAGCCTAGAAACTCAATTTATAATTCAGAAAATCTACTTTAAAAAGCACTGTCCAAGTAATTAACATCAACTATTCGTTTATTTGAAAAGATTAGTTACGTGCATTTGTCTCACAGACCTAAAAGCCGTTAGCTTGGACGTCTGGAGATAATTTCCATGTCAGTATCATTAAGAGATTTTTAAAGTAATTTTCCTGGATTACCCTATTTTTTTTTCCCTCTTTATGTAAATTTAAAATAAAAGTAATTATTTGAATAAGCTGTCTGCTGTTTGTACTTAAGTGGCTATTTTGTTGACTAATTTCACAACCTTAGAACTGCTCAAATGAGTGCTAGTACTTATTATGTCCTTCAAGTTCAGTGTTTCTATACAAATATTTTGAGTTCTGGGAAAAACGAGTGCTTGCTGTTTGTGTAAGCATCACTAATTCCAGTATCAATGGATCAATCCAGAATGTTAGAATAGATCCACATTCTAACTGTGAGAACAATGAAGTTAAAAAGCTTTTTAAAGACTCATGATTGAAAATTTATAGTTAAGAAAATTCCAGATATTCAGAAAGCAGTTGATACTGTAACATCTGAAATACCAGGGAAGCAGACTGAAGCAGTCTGGCAATTTCTTGTTTTGTTCTTATTTTAGAAGGAATTGCTGATTTTTTAAATAAAACTGTCCAAGATCAGTCCCATTAGGTAATGAATATTCTGTTCATACTAACTACTCAAATGACCTTTTGGAAAAAGATGTGGCTGTGGGCTGAGTGTATTAACCTTAATATCAAGTATTAAGTATCAACCTGAGCTTGATCCAGAGCTCTTGACTCTGGTGGCAGTGGCTGACATTCAGCTGGATGCAGCTTGAGCAGCTCATCCAGTACCTATCCCTCAGTTTGCATTGGACAGCTAAACCCAAAAATCAGACTAAAATTTAGGGTAGTATGCATTGCTGAAAGGAGGGCTGGGAAAAGCTTTTCTTTTGCATGTGTTATAAACACAAAATCAGTTGTATAATGTTGTATAATCTTTAGAGTTGTGATCTTTATGAGCAACTTTATAAGACAAAGGCATATTTTAATAATTTTTCTCCATTTCTCATTGGGCTTTTTAGATAATTTCATACGTATTGTCTCCTTTTTCTTTTCAAAATATTAAAGATAATTTCCAAAACAGTCTTGTCATTTCATATGCATACTTCATGCATGCATATACATTTTGAGTTTTTCAGGCTTCTAGCTTTATTTAGTCACCAAATGTCTCACCTTTCCCTATTTTTAAAAATGTTTCTGTCTCAAGTAGGAACTACTTCCTTATTGTATTTCATACTTTATTCTGTTGTTTTGCATTGTATTAGTCAGACTTTAGACACTGACAGGATGGATTTTTAAAAGGAGAAAATTGGGGTGGTTTTGTTGTGAATAGTTTTTTACATTTCTCTTTTTTAACACATGGCATTTAACCTGTGTATCTTCCATTTTTTTAAAGAACAGCAATGATAAATACGGAGGTGAGAATTAAAGAAGTTTTAGTCTTTCTGGCTGTCATGATGCCTTCCAGTTTATAACAGTTTATATACTTGTAGATATGATACAAAAACCTTTTTCAGATAACCTTTAATTACATACTTGCTGAAAAAAAAAATGCTCTATTTTTAGTATAGGTTGTTATCAAAATACCAGACTACTATAAAATTTAATATTAATTAGCTCAAATAAAATCAAGAAGTTATGTTTATGAAAAACTTCACCCTACACTTAGATTACAAGCTGATAGATTTTTTAAACATATTTGTAATTTTCTGTATTCTTCTTTAACCTGTTTCTATTTTCTTCAAATAGAGAAGTTACCAGAAACTGCAGGTGTTTACAAATGGGTTACTAAGGGTTTGCTAATGCAGAAAAGAAGTAGGAAGGAAGGAAGAAAATAACTGTCTGGGAGTAGAAGGTCTCATAATGAAAGGAGGTGGACCTGCCTGAAAAATACAAAGAGGATTCCAGTGTGCCAGTAGCTGGAATTAAATATTTTTTCCCATCCCTGGCAGTGTGCCAGGCTGGGTTTTATGGGGCATTGAGCAGCCTGGTCTAGTGAGAGGTGTCCCTGCCCATGGCAGGGGGCTTGGAACTGAGTGATCCTTAAAGTCTCTTCCAACACAAGCTCTTGGCTAATTCTGTGATTCTTCCTTGAATTACATTTATGAACAGAGGCCTAGAAAACCTCTACACCAGAATATCTGAATGCTGAGCTGTTGTAAGGTCTTGATGCTTGGCATTTGTCTTTTCCCAGCTGCCCATGGTGTTTTGTGACCTTCCTTAGGGTTGTGTTTTATCCAATCCCTGACTGCTGGACAATTGACTTGATAAAATATTGAATTGGCTTGGATAAATATTTTGCCAAGGGAGAGTGATTTAGATAGATTTCAAGTGAAAAGTATTACAAATGAAAATAAACATTTTTTAGCTTTGCAAAAGGCAGTCCACCCATGAAGATAGTTTAAAATAATCAGAGAACGATAGAATGGCTTGGGTCAGAAGAGCCCTTAAGGATCACCTAGCAGGTGATACTTGATAATGGAGTGAGCTGGAAGAGATGAAATCAGATGAAACCTACTTATAAATGCACTGTGAGTTTTTGTCTTCATCCAACAGGCACATCAAGTGGGAGAACTTGAAGGGACAAGCAAAAGCACATCCATTTCTTGATTTATTTTAAATGAGAGACAACAATCACAAAGTAGGAAATACATATTTTTTAAATGGATTTCTTTTTGCAAGAAATATTGTTTCCAAAGAAATTGGAAAAATAATTAGCATACATGTTGTTATGAAGAACAGCTACTGCAAAAATCTATTTCAAGGGGCCATTTCATCTACTTTCCTACACTAGTAATTTTCTCTTTAGTTCACAATCCTTTTCTTCTGCATCCAAACTGCTCATAGCAGTCTAATACCAGATCAGCCCTTAAGGCATCAGAGATAATTGTTTTTCCTCCCAAAACCCACAGTCAGGCACATTAGTGGCTCTGTCATACCGAGCTAATTAATAATAACAGACGTAATTTTGCATCTCTGGCATAGAGAATGAAATCCAGAAAAATGTCAGGAACTACTTATACTACCTAATGAGTTTTCCTTCTTTTGTTAGTTCTTTTTTGCTCTTTGTTTTGCTTCTTTATTTAAGCATTACTAGACAAAAAGCTAGAAGAGCTGGAAATAAGCTGGAAGCTTATACTGTTGATACTGCAGCAAGTTTTGTCATTGATTTAAATGGGAGGAAACTTAAGCCTTCAGTATTACTCGTAAGAGTCAAGACTAGAATTTTATTTGGACAGATACAGAACAGGTTTTATGGTGTATCCTGAAAAAAAGAAAGCTTGGGGATTTGCAGGCATTTTCACATATCTTCAGGCACAGATTTCTCAAGCAGTGCCAGGCAGCAGTATTGCAATGCTCTAACAATATAAACAGGCAGTTGACACCAAGTCAGTCCTATTATTTGGAGGATGATTAGAAGTAGCAGCATTGAGATTACTTTTTTTAATGCTCGATTTAAATTCCTTTTTTTTTCTAAATGTAAGCAGTATATGGTAGCATATCTGAAAATGAAATTTCACTGTTTTATTTCCTTTAGCTGATACAAGGTTTAAATTACAGTGCTATATAATAGTTTCTCTGTTATATTCATTATTGCTTAGTAACGACTCTGCAATACTTAAAAGTCCTTCTGTTTTAATCCAGAGAAGTCAGAAGAGTTGCAATGGTGAAAACATATTTATAATGTATGTCTTTTCCTCTCTTTTTATATGATTTAGATATCAGCATGAATCAGTTCCAAGTCCACTGGTTACTGGAGTCCTGTGCACACAATGACACCAAAGGACTTAAGAAAGTAACAGAGCTGACTTATGTAAGTGTTCATTCAGCCCTCTGCTTGACTCTGAGTAGTTCCTAGGCAGCAAGAGAAAGGATGGTTCTGTAACATAACACAGTATGTGCTATATCCTGTTTCATAGATCAGTAAGGATGCTTTCTTTTTTATGTTCCTCTTTGGCAAAATATAAAAATAATGTATCTGGACTGGTTTTGGGCTGCTTGGATTTCCTAAATCCACACTATGCTAAAATATTTTATTTGTTTTTCTTGTTATTCAGAAAATGAGACCAGACAAACTTCTTAACTAAGTACTTATATATCTCTACAGCATGTAAAACATGGAGCTTTATCTGCAATTAATGATGTAGGACTTTAGGCCAGTGCAAATACAGTATTAATAGTAATTAATAAACCAGGTTTTCTTTTGGACATGCAGGTGAGTTTCAGGTGATTATTCTCCCTGAGGAGAATAATAGGTAAGAAAAGGAGGACTGTAGGTGACAAATACTAGATATTAAGTCTGGAAGTCAGACAGATATCACATGGGGAGAAAAGCTCCATGTAAGTACATGTCAGCTGAAATATATATTGCAGTGGCAGTACTTTGTACTCAATTTGTTGGCAGTCTAGTGTCATCTGTCTCTGTAACACATTGTTTGAACAATGGGGTAATGTGATTGGTGCATCAGAATTGATTTAATGTGTTATGCAGAATGGACAAAATCACAATTCACTTTTCCTTCTTACCCTGATCTGTGCTACCCCATCAATTCAGGGGAGTTAATGGCATGTAAAAGAGTAAATAAAAAGACATAATTTCTCACACAGGATGGTGTTAGCTTGTAAGATTTATTGCTTCATGGGGTCAGCAAAGCACATACTAGAGGTGGATTTCAAAAATGATTTTGACATAATGTTCTGGTCATTTGAAATATTTTGAGATATGCACATTGGAGATAGGAGAAACTTTACATTTAAGAAGTTCATTTCCACTAGAGGTCAGGAAAGACTGTTTGGACATTTTTCCAAATGCATTGTGGGATTAATGACCTTATTACTCCCTTTTTTCCTTATTTCCAGTCACTTTATGGTAGTTCATCTAATCTGTCACAATAAATAAAAATAGTCCTGTCACAGTTTTAAGGAGACATCAAACCTGTTGGACCACTCTCCCAGCAGGTGGAAGGCAGGGAGTCCAGTCTCAGCCCAATCCATATGTCCTGTTAAAAATGACCTTCCAAGTGAAGGCTGGACTAATTTGCAATAAGAAAAAAGAGGGAATTATGCAGAAGAACATGGGAAATTAGTGATTCTGAAGGGAATTAAAGATCTAAAAGGCAGTGTAAGACTTTTGACCTTAGCCAGTAACATATTATTAGACATTTTTCCAGGATAAAAACTGACCAACCAACCATTTTTTTCCATATGTAATTTGTGCTAAGGGTTTCAGACTGTAGTTTTCAAAGGTACTTTAGACAACAAATTTGGCAGGACATTTGCAGTTTGTATAAAGTTTTCTTCTCCACTCGTCCTTAAATAAAGATTTGTGCTTTGTATTCAGCTATGGAGTTTTTCTTCCTGATAAGAATATAGAAGTACTTAATGTACTGAAGTGGAAAAATATGCATCCATAATGCCATGCTGAACTTTAAATGTGCTTTTAAAAAGTTAAACATAGATGAAGCCTGTCATTTACAGCAGCTTAACTCAGCTTTCCTACATTTATTTAATTCGATTAGCATTTATATCCTCACATTGCTACCCCCACTGCCATCATTCACAGACTGTTCTAAATATTAGAAGTCAGTTGCTTTGATGCAGTGTGTCGAAGGAACTGAGCAGAATTGAAGGACATATTCAAATATCATGCTAATATATTTTACTACTGAAAATAATCATAACATTGACAATACTTGCTTTCTTCTCTGAGTTAAAACCACATTGGCATGTGTTAAGCATCCAGGAAAATATTTTTATTTTTGAGAAAACTTTTCATCTTTTGCCAAAGTTATTTTTCAATTTGTTCATTTTTTTTTCTTTTTTTCCTTGGGCTCTATTTGCAGCATGTGATCTTCTTGGTTTTCTTATTGTAGGAAAACTACATTATTCTGAAGGACCTGTCATTTTCATGCAAATACAAAGTAACTGTTCTGCCTGCAAAACCTAAAGGTCGTTTTAAGGCTGAGAGTACTTTCTTTGTTACCCCACCTTGCTCTGCATTTAAAGAAAAAAAACACAAGCACATTACTTGTCCTGCTGAAGGAGGTAAGACGTGATCTGGAGAACTACCAAATAGTTCCAAAAGCATTTATAATTACCAAAGAGAGTCTTTAAAAGCAGTTCTAGAACAAGAAATGAGAGATTCAAAACAAATAAAAATATCACTAATGCTTTTGTGCAAATCAACAGAAATACACACCAGAAACGATTTTGGCAAGCATATTATTACTGTTTTGTCAATTAAGTGTAATCATAGTGGACACACAATAACATTTGTGTTATGGTTGCATGGTTGGGGTTTTTTTTTGTAGGGAAGAACAATTTCCCCAGTTGTATTGTAATGGTGGATGATAATTGTAAACATGATTATGGGGGCGAGACCCATCCTTTCAATGTTTTGCTGCAGTTGCAACTGCTATTTCAGTTTGATTTTGTTTAGGCTACTTCTGCTTTCAAGTAAGAAATACAGACCCTCATCTTTGGCAGCATTGTTCACAGTGTTTAACAAGAGGCTTATGGAAGTTGCAGAATTATGGAGATACTGGTTGGAGAGGACCTCTGTGGTCAGCTGGTCTTGGGTCAGGCCAGCCATGGCTTTGCACTGCCAAGTGTGGATACCTCTGCCTCTGGTTAGAGGGATGGCCAAGGGTACCCCATGCTCCCTAAGTCACCCAGAGCCCTGCTGGCCATCGCTGCCATTTCCTTAATGCCTGTCCTAACAGTTTCCAGCATTACAGCCTTCCTGGGCAACTGGAACTCAGGTACAACTGTCCCCTAATCAGAGTTAACTGTAACTTGTTAATCCTATTAACTTGTACTACAGTTTTGGCGCATAAATTTTACTTTTTGCCTGAACTATGGAGTTCTGTGCTACCCTGTGCATTTTCTTGTGGTCCCAAAACTTCCAGTCTGAGTTCAGGTACTCTGAAATATGAGGAGCAGGAGAATGAATGGCTCCCTATGAATGAGGCACTTAGGTCGTTATATGCCATAGCTTTTTTTTCCTCTACCTCCAGCTGAGAGCGTTTTATCTGAAGTTTGAGGTGGGCCCAAAATGTCAGTGTACTATATCAAACCTAGGTTTTAGGTTAACACTGAAAATGTGGTGGTGGAAAGCTGACTGGATCCTATGTAACACCAGAAATACAACAACTCTGCCTGACATTGATTTGTGGAATTAAATGAATATTACTGAAGATTATCTCTAAAAGTTTAGCTTGTCTTTTTTTATTGCTTTCCACATTTATAGTGCCAGTTCTACCCAAAGTGTTGGCCAAGCCCGAGAATCTGTCTGCATCTTTCATTGTTCAGGAAGGTAACATCACTGGCCATTTTTCCTGGAAGATATCTAAGGCAGACCTTCACCAGCCCATGACAGGGTTTCAGGTCACTTGGGCAGAAGTGACCACAGAGAGCCGGCAGAACAGTTTACCCAACAGCATCATTTCACAGTCACAGATACTGCCAGCAGTAAGTTGTTTGTTACTTTCTTTTCCCAGTGGCTCCCAAAGTTTGTGTGTCTGTGGCTCATTTGTAATGTTTAGTGGTGATGCAGATGTCAAACACTGGTTCTGCAGGTAAGTTGGAGCAGGAAGTGCTTATTTTTTCCTTTTGGATGGAGATACAAAGCTAATATTCTTGATGATACATCAAACATTTTAAACTGTAGAGCCTGGAGATGCCTTTAATTATCTATCACTGTATATATCTATTTATAGCACCTGGTTAAGTTGCAGAAGGCTCTGATTTGAGTTGAAACAATATCTTCTGTCTGTCAGAAACCACCAAAATTTAGGGTATGTTATGCCAAGGACCATTCACTCTGACTAAAAATGTAGTATTTACACAACCAGGGCTGAAATGCACAGGACCTGACTGCTGGAGGAACACCTGGAAGAGCAGGAGGAGTGTACAAGGGCACTGTGTGCATTCCTCTCTTTACCCTACCCATGCAGGATTTTATATGAGATGGAACAGCTTCAGCCAAGTCTATTACATTAAAGGCAGAATATGTACTAATCTCGGAATATGTACTAATTTGCCACACAAACATTTCCCCCCACTTTCTTTATCTCTCCTTTCCCCTTTACTGTCTTCTCTGGCAGTAGCTGCAAATTATCCCACAGGAAAACCAAAGTTATTCCCACAACTTGCTTGGGCTTCCCCACATGGGGTGGGTACAATTCCAACCAGAATAGCTTGTCCTGTGGATTCCTGGCCAGACCAGGGTGGTGGCAGGGACACCCTGTTGCCCACACTGTCCAGCATCACGCCTCCAGCTGTCCCTTCCTGGGACTGGGCCTTTGCAGCTTGGAATCAGATACTTGTTCCAGCCTAATGCAGATGATGCTTTGATTTATAGTTTTGATTTTGATTTTTGATCAGAATGACTTCTGATTCCTTAATATCTGTCAGTCTTTAGCCAGATGTATTCCCATCTGGAAGTTTCTATAAATTACTTTGAAATTATTTAGCACATATCTAAGTGGCCACAAAAGGTATGGAGCAGTGTAAAGTGAATCTATCACACCATAAATGACCTTAAGAGAAGAAGACAAATTCTTATGCTGTAACTGGAACAAATCTGAAATTAATGTGCTCACTCTTCTTTTTCACTAGCTGCAGAAGTGGTCCCAGGCCAGCCACTACTTAAATTACCAGAATTCACATGTAAATCCAAAATAAAAACAGGTTTATGTAATGAACATGTTTGTTAAAAAGAATGGTTAGGAAAATAGATTTTAATTAATTTTTTAGTGGTGAGCACATCATTAAAATGATCAGCACACTTTCCAGAAAAGTCTGTAACAACTTGGACCTTGTACACATGAAACCATAGTAGTAGGGTTCAAAATACGTCTTTTTAAAGGGAATGGCAAGCAAACAATTCAAAACATGCTCCCTCAACAAAGCGATGCATATATTAAATCCTTTTAATGGAATTCGGTGAAAATACTGCGACAGTGATAGAACCTGTTTAATCCACTGATGTGTGGGAGTAGAGCAGCTCTGTTTTAATTTTTGGTGGTCTGAGAATTGATTTATTTATTTTTAGGATCATTACATACTCACAGTGCCCAACCTGAGGCCCTCGATGCTGTACCGCTTGGAAGTTCAAGTGCTGACGACTGGCGGGGAGGGGCCAGCCACGATTAAATCCTTCCGAACGCCCGACCTTCCTCCATTTCCACCCCACAGTAAGCACTGCACTCTTCCAACACGTGCTGCTGACATGCTGTAAAATTTCAGTCTTCCACATGCAAAGAGTGGAAGCCTTTTTCAAACCTTAGAGTTTTTTCTGATTCCAGTAGCATTCCATAAACTTAAGATGTGTAACAATACTGGCTTTTTTTTCTCCGATAACTCTCCATCAGCAGCAGCAGAAGCAAATCCAGTCTTGCTCTCACTCATTTTCTGTGGTCTAACATTTGCCATTTGTTGCAGCCACAGCTCTGTGGCTTATGCCGATAGCACTTGGGATTCAAAGTTGGTCTGTCCTCCACGTGCAGCCTGGGGGATTGCATAGCTTTCAAAATTAGATTTTTCTGGGTTTGCTCAGTCCAGCTTGGCTAGAGGTTAAACATATTTCTAAAGCAAACCTCTTAATGGCCATTTCCAGCACCTGGTGTATTTCTGAAAAATTCAGCTCAGTGTTGCAAAGCCAAGTAAAAAATAGAATTAGTTCCAAATTTGTCTGCTTGAATATTTCTGTCCTTTCAGAGACCCACTAAAGTTGCCTTAACATACACATAGTTGTCAGCACAGACTCAGCATTGATAAGCTGTAGGATTGAAAGCTGAAGCTCTCACAAAGCCTTTTCAGCATGGATAAATGTTGACATTACATATCCAGGGTTTGATACATGCATAATTTCCTGTTCTTTGTTTAGGACCTCATCTGAAGCAACATCATCCACATCACTACAAGCCATCCCCAGAGAAATATTAGACTGTTTCAGATGATTATCAAATAACTGAGGGAAAAAAACTGACCTTCCAAATGAGGGCTGGGTAACAGCACATCTGTTGGAGCTGTGAACCCAGTTTTCCAGAGAAAGTTACCATCCTGTATGATCTGTATCTATTTCTCTGTAGTTTAGCCATGAAGAATTATGTTTGCACCATGACCAGGATGAATCATACAGCAAGTATCATTTCAGTACCAGCACTATTCAACAAACTGAAGATCGCATTCAACTCAACACCTGTGAGAAAATGTTCATTGTATTGTTTATTATAATGTTTTCATATTCTGTGTTTAAAGTAGGTTGAAACGGTGCAGTGTATGCAGCTTTTTCTCTTATTGAATGCAGTGTTACTATTTGCGAGGTCCTGTGATGTATGCATACTTTTGAAAGAGGCCATGTTCTCATCAGTGGATTTAAATTATCTCTTTTACTTAAAGCCCTGCCTGTCACTAATTTAAGCCCTAGTGTATTTTGCTATTAAAGAATATCTTCAGTAAAATAAATACCAGTAGCAGAAACCCTGAAATACCCAGTTTTTAATAATTGCATTGGCACCATGGGAGGAGGATGATGATGATACATATGTATTACCCATCTGGTCTAAAGTGGTAATGTTCTATCATGTAGATCTTCTATTAATATAGTCAGTAACTAAAGGATGTACAGGGTAGAAATACCATTGTAGAGAAACATATGGAAATTTATAGAATTTTTTTAAATTTATGGCAATGAATGCAATTATATGATAGGTCCTAGAAGAATAACTTTTAAAACCTTGCATACAATTAAAATTTTTTGATACATGGTATTTCAAGGTATAATATTATCTTGAATAGAAACAGCAATTTTCTTGTTAAAAATCTGAATAGTTAACATTAAAGTTTTAGAAACTGAAATTCTGAGACACATTTATTATTCAAGTAGCTGTAGAGCTACTTTTTGGCTGTGAATTTTGATGCACATATTTCTTTTCCCCATGGATCTTCAGAACAGAAGGATGGATGTATTGGCTCAATTTTGCTGTTCTGCTTACAGGAAGAATTATGTGACAATATTCTGGCATCTGGAAAACATTGGCTTACAGTTTATTTGAATTCATTTTTCAAATTTAGACAGAAGGGTGCCCTTTTTAACCATAAGGGAATTCGTATTGCCTTATTGTGCAATATAAACTGCCTAGAATAATTTGTCACACAGAGACACATGTCTCAATAGTAAACAGAAACTGCTTGGATTTATTTTTGAGAGTGTGGGAAGTATCTGCCAATAAACATCCATACAAATAATCAGCTCTTAATATTCAAGATGTTCAAAGAGCTCCTGAATTCTTTGGCACCTTGAATCATCACATCAGACTAATATACCTCAAAACTTGACTCCAACTGGACAAAGTGGCCACTTTTTCTACCACTAGATTCTACAGACTCACCTGTGCTTCATATTTTTCTCAGATATTCAGTGAGAGGAGCTCAAACATGAGTGGTACATGTATTTCCTTTGTCTTGATGACAAACTGTTTTGTGAAAAACCAAATATGAAGAAATCCCTATCTGAAACCAAGGATTGGAGCCATTTTTATCATAGTAGAATGCTCACAAAATATTCAGTTGGTCTGTACTGAAGTTTACAGCATTTATACCACAGGAGGAGAAGGAAACCTCATTAATTTCTGATCACTTGCTCATTACAATTTTTCTACAATTTTACCTTCAGTTTTAAAGGGCTCTTTTCCATTCTTTTTCTATTTTGCTTGTTGTCTTTTTTGATATTCACTTAGTGACCAAGAATTTTCAGACATTTTCTATTGCTACATGGTTTGGGCCTTTAACAATAGCTTAAAATCTATTGAAGGCTATGGTGCTTTTAATTCCTTCCTCTATTTTCCAAACTACATTAGCAAATTAGCAGACGAACTCTTCTTCCAAAAATCTGTAGTATAAAGGTTCGTTTTCAGTTTTTTCCAGAATGCCAAAGTCAGGATGGAAGTGTTTCATGTGTATGTTTTACAAAGAAAACAAAATTTGTGTTGGACTGGTGTGCAGCACTGCTTCCACATTTGGATTGCACAGGGCATAGATGAGTCTAGAAGTGAACTTTATGGTGTTTGCTGGATCAGCAGGATCAGGGAAGGTAATTAACTCAGGCTTCTCTGAAGAATTCTGCCCAAACCTTTGAATCACAGTCTGTTCTAGCTGTGCTGGATCAAATCCACAGTGACTTGATTAATAAAATTACATTTCATTCATAGTGACACTGTAAAGCATGGAACTGCAGTGGCACTATAAAGCATAGATGTTGGCCTTTGTTACGATGATGCCAATTCATTGAAGATGAGCAGGAAATTAGGAGCCCTTAGTTCTCATATGATCATTCTGAGGAGAATCAAAATGGTTACTGTTTGCTGATGCCATTCTCTCAGAAGCATTATTCTGTTCAAAGTAACAAGGAACTTGGAAGAACACTGAGAGGTTTTCCCTTCTGAGCTAGATTGATCAAAACCAAAATTTGATAAAGTAGAAATCTATTGATCAAGTGTATTATACAGGGTCCACTGAGATGTAAATTATTTTTTTCCTTCTACAAATGATCTTATCAACTCGCCTTTCAAGTCACCCTCCAAATCAAAAATGAAAACTACAGTCAACAAAACTCATGCATGGATGTTAAATTCCCAGCTGTGAGTGATTTCCTGATTATTTTTTTTAAATTTAGCAGTACAGATTTGAAGTGTTCAGTGCCTCATTCTAAAGCTTTGTTTGCTGAATCACACATGGTATTGTCCTAATTTCCTAGACTAAGCCACATCAAACATTTAATTCAGTAATAGCATTGTAATTTGCTACTTAATTCCTAGTTAAAGATTTATTTTCTCTAATGATGTTGTGTAATTTAGAGTTAATATTGGGATGATATTAGAGATATTGGGATGTTTGAAGATACTCTGCACCTTTACACTAATGTGTTATTTACTGTGTACGATTCTGATGGATTTGTATCAGTTGAATTCAGGATGCATTTTGTTTATCTTTATTTCTTAAAGGAGAATTATAAGATTATGCAATTTTTGCTAACTGCTTTGTGAAGTGAATTTTTTTGTTCGTTGGTGATTTTTGTATAAGAAGAAACTGCTTTGTTCTCATTACGTCTTTTTTTTGACCATTTTTGAGTTGTTCATAGAGCAGGAGAAAGTAAGACAGAACTTTTGCTGTATCATCCATGTGTACCAGTTTGAATATTCATTAAGAATATAGCACACAGACAATAAACAAGAAGTCTGATTTTTTGAACGCTGAACATCCTCACCTTAGTGGCTTCAGAAAGAGCTGAGGACGTGGTGTGGCAGTGCTGACGTTGACATTGATACTTGGCGTGGTCACACACACAGTCATTGCGAGTGTGAATGGGAATTTGGCAATTCTGCTAATTGGTATTAGCAGAACTGTATAGAAACCTTAATACTGAGTCAGTTTATTTCACAATACTTTCATCTTCATGCTCCCAGCTGGAGTCAGGGAGAGTTTCCAGTAAGCAGGTCCTGATTCAGGAAGGTTGGCACAAAGGAAGTCAGTGGGATGGAAGCAAACCTGTGCAGTTAAGAATGAGCTTTAGTGATGCTTCAAATCAAGCATGGATGTCAGAGTTTGTTTGAATAATGTCTTAAATCAGGGCCTTGTAAAACAAAGTGGGAGAACCAGACAGTTCTAAATTCTGTGTAAAACACCATAAAAAATTTATTTTTGTGTATATGTAAATGTCATAGTGATATGGACTTATTTATTAATTCATTTTCTTATACTATGTGCCAAGTATGTTCCTACCCTTTAGATCAGTACCTGTGAACATCAATTACTAAAAATAATGTTATGCAAAACTTGTGCATTTTAACCAGGAATATGCTACTAATAAGCTGTTGCATGTAGTTTTCAATGATTAAGAAAACCCTTTATTTAAAAAAAATGTAAATGGATACCTGCAGATGTTGATGATTATATGTGGGTTTGCATGCCAAAACTCATTGTTCAGTTGTGGGCATGAAATGTAACGACTGTATTACCTCTACTGATATATTAGTAAGGTACAATTTTCAAAGTAATTAACAGAGCTCTATATGTAAAATTTTTCCTTTTTACTTAATTATATTGTAGTAGAGGTAACAAATGCTTCTCTGTTACCCAAATCGGCTGTAGAAATTATGTTCCTATAACAGTCATTTAAAGTCAATATTTATTTATGTATGTAATACAAAGAGAATGGTCTTATGTGTTTGTCCTGTTATTTAGAGAAAAAATATACACTTCTTGTAAAAACATTTTGTAAAAAAATATAAATGTAAATAGAGTCTGATTTCTTTTACTCACTATTTTCATGTTTAGAATTTGTACATACTGTTTATGTAATAAACTATCCTACATCGAAATATTGCTACATTATCTCCTCCATACAGAATTTAGAATTTTGCTTTTCTTGAGTTGAAGAGATAGAGCCATCTAAGAAAAATCAGTGTCACACCGAGTACCTCCGCTTCAACTAAAGTTCATTGTGTATGAAGTCATACATACCATTTTATCCTCTCTTTACTACAGTATTTAGTTTTCTTTAGTCATCAAAATAATCTGAAAATAAGTTTAAATATCATTTGAGTCATTTACATTATAAACCAGTACTAGAAGTAAAAAGTCAGGCATAAGAGTTTGCCCTTTCGCTATTCTAACTGGATAGCTCGCAGTGAGGATTTGTTGATCCTTTTGTTATGCTAACTTAAATTAATTAAGTTGCTGGATCTTTGCCAGTGGTCTGATCCTGCAAGGAAAGATTTCCATGACTGAAACTCATGCTGAGTCTGTGTATGCACTAGATTTGGAGTATTTTCTGTTCTAAAGTGCAGTATCCCATGGTTTAAATTCTGTATTTTTAACAAATATAAATATCTGTCTTAATGCAAATATTTAACTGTTTCAAATTCTCATAGATGCACTATTATTCTCTGGTGCAATATCCTTAGCTTGGAGACGCACCTTTGGGTAACTCCTGATTTATCTAATAAACATCTATTTTTTGTTAACTTGATCAAAAACTCCAAAATTTCCTGGTATTTCTATCTCATTAGAGTAAATGCTTACATTTCTGGGGTTTTTTTTGGTTTTTTTTTCATAAATGACTAATATTTAGAAACACCCCTATTGTTAAATTTCTCTGCAAGTATTGAACTGTTTCTATATAATATTTGCTGTTGTGGTTCAGTAAACCCAGATAAGAATGATATGTCACCTGAATAGGTGAATCAATAAGTTGTCAAAATAAATGGTTGAATTGTTCTATACACTGTTATTCAGAATAGACATTAATTTTTTCTTTCCATATCTTCAAAGAAATGTTTTATTTTACATTGGATTAAAGGACACAGTGACTGGATTAAATAAAGCATATGAAATAAAGCAAATTTGCTATATATTGAACAGTATTCATCATTTTGGGGGTGGGTTTTGCCACTTGTGCTTCTGTACAACCTGGCTTTTGTGCACCTCAAACCAGAACACACTCAAAAGATTCCATTTCATTAAAAAAATGGATACAATGAAAGCTTGTTCCAGTACAAACCCAACCAACCAAACGAACCCACCCTCCATAGTTCTGTTTTCTGATTACAGGTGTTGTATTGTCATTGTCTGAATCCATGCCAGCCCCCTTGAGGAAGGCCTTGGGCCAAAGCAGTGGCAGTGCAGCACCTGGGAGGGTAAAGCAAGCACCAGGGAGAGCAGTGAGAATGTAAGCTTTGAAACAGAGCCAATTGCTGTGTCCCTTTTGCATTGTGCTTCATTTCCTTCTTGCTTCTGCTCAAGGTGCTGGCAGGAGCATTGATGAATATTTCATACACGCCTTGCTACAAGCATTTACTGAGAGTGCTGTGAGGCACAGAAACTAAAGAATTTATGAATGCTTTCTGTGCCCAGTTCTTTGCATGTGCTGGGGATTTATTCATGTTATTTAATAATGAGCTGCATTCAGCAGGTCTGTTTCTTCTCAATGGAAAAATCAACTTTGGAAACAGTGGACTGTCATTTTTCAGGAGACTTAGGCAAACACACCTTTATATTTGTGTGCAAATGTATTTGTACAGCAAATAGAGCTTACTTGTCTTTTGCACAAGCTGTTCAGTATTAATATGTGTGCAGCAGATTAAAAATTTTCAATCTTTGATAGTAACTCTGGGTTTGCTGATTAGTAATGATTAGTCAACCTTTCTATCATATTTTTATATTTTAATTAGAAAATGTTGCCTGATTTAAATGGTTCAGTCTGCACAGTTGTTAGCAGATGCAGAGTGATAAGCTGGAATTTCCATGCTGTCATTATATACATGTGGAAGGGAGAGGAGGTACTGGGAACAGAAGAGCATAGGTGGCACAAAAAGAATCAGCTCACCCAATGAATTAATTTCTTTGCCAACATCCAGTTTCTAGTATTAATTCCAGTATTTGTAGTCATCTGCAAAAGTTCAAATTAATATTTTAAATTTCTTTTCTGAGATGTGCTGCAATACTTGCTTGAAATATAAATATTTCATACTTTCGGTGAACGTGCCTTCAAGCCAAGATCTGCTAGACTGTAACCATAAAAGAAGAATTTACAAGAAAAAAATAATTGGTGACTGCTAGTTGTCCTCTCAGAGCAGTTATGGACAGCTGTTATTTTTGCTTGGAGTTTACTGAATCATACTGTAGACAAAGAAGGTCCCTACACGTTTTCCCCATGCTTTGAGGGAAATATCTCGTCACAATGGATAGCATTTAATTGGTGAAAGTGCTTCATGAATGGCTGAGTCACCAGAGGCTTACAGTAGATTTACACTAGTGAATGAACCCTGAATTTTTTTATTTGTCTGAAGCTGGTGCTAATTTCTCTTGTCTTTTAACCTGAACTTGAAGGAGGTTTTAGTTTTGCTTTTTAGTGGATCTGTGTGCATTACTTTTGTTGTGAAAGACTTCTCTCTGTTATTACTCTTAGTCATACTTGACACACTGAAAGCATGTTTCTATTCACTGCTCAATGCTGTGAAGATTTAGGTTTATGATACCTTTCCAGTAGAAAAGAAATCCACCAAGATAATAAATATTAATGTAATTAGAGCAGATTTCAGTAAAAGGTTCCTTGTCAGCAAAGTTATATTTGTTTTTTGATATAAAGAATACTTGCAGCTGTATCTCATTTAAATTATTATATACACAATATAGTTTTGTAGAATAGAAAAACCTTTCTTCCTACTCAACAGCCATGCTGGCCACAAGAAATTGTGGTGAGCACATAAAATTAAATGGATAGTTATAATGTATTGATGAATGCCATTAAGAATAATTTATATTCAGGTAAACTAAATATGTCACACTGAGTGAAATGGATCCCAGTTCATCTGCAAAACCTTGATAAAATCCTAAGGTGATCCCATATTTATTTTGTATGTGATTTTGTAACATTTGCTAGTAACTTTGTAAAATATGTTGAACAAATAACAGTTTTTATTTCAGACTTTTATATACAGTTGTTGGGAAAGTATGAGTTAAACAACATAATCAGTGTTTTTATTAGCTCCAGACTTTATCTAGGAGATTTGTTCTTTTATCTCAGCTAACCTCAAAATCTTTAGAACATCTCTGTCACAGATGATGGGTTGCTCAGAGCCTTACCCTTTCATGTTTTGGAGATAATGAAGAATGGGGATTCCGTATCCTCTCTTATTAATTACTTGTGAAACAATTGTAAGGCAAGCAGTGACACTTTAAATATCAAGGAAATTGTCTGGAAAAAAAAACCAAACCCACATAGCATTAGCAACTTAAATTGTGTAATAGGCCTGTCAGATTACAAAGAAATTGAAAAATATTCCTTTAAAGCAGAATGCTTATAAGCAGAAGCTTATACATTCTTTTATTTTTGGTAGGTTAAGCCCTTCATACACTGCCCCCAGGAATGCAGAGCTGAAAGAAAATGAAACCTGCAACTTCTCAGTATATTTTTATTTTGTCAGACAGAAGTTATCTCTCAAGTCTTAAGAAATGGGAACTTGATCAGCCATATTTGTAGAGAATTTACTGGTTGCTTAATTTGTAAAACGGTGTGAATTTGGATTCATGTGGTATTTGACCACATTACTATTCAGTGAGTTTTTCAGTATTAAACTGACAACGGCAATGGCCCCTTTGTGTTCCCTCTTTGATATGCCTAGCGTTGTTGGTTTGAGGAACTGCAGTTACCAAAATTGTTTGTATTCCTTGGTCAGATAGTGATCTTAGCAGGGAATGAGCTTCTGGGGAGACCACCAAGGGCTCTGGAGAGCTCAGCTGAGGTGGGTGGGTCAGGTTGCTGTGGCTGTGGCAGAGTGTGCTGGGCACCCAGCTGCCTCTGCTTGTGCCACACGTGTCCCCAAGCTTGGGGATGTCAGGGACACAGGGGGCTGGCTGGCTGGGAGCAGGAAGAAAGGAGTGCCTTCAGTGAAAATTATGTGGAAAGACCACTTGTCCTGCTGCTGAACTATAGAGTGAGAAGGGAGGAAAGATTCAGCACAGAGGTGCCCCCAGGCTGGGAGAGGTGTAATGTCTGCATGAGCACAGCCTTGACAAACGGAGCAAACAGGTTGTAGGAGCCATCCTGGTCACAGGGAGATGCCCCTGCTGTTGAAGCAGTGTCCACAGCAAGGGAGGGCAGAAAGGAGCCCTTCACATTGTGTTTCAGAGGAGACTCACTGAGAGAGAGGGTGGGCACAATGCAAAGTGTGTCCAAAAAAAATTCCCATCACATTGGAATCCATGCAGACCTTCTGCCATGGAAGTTTGGTTTGCAGAAATTTCATTGAAATGCCTCTGTTTGCCATTAGCCCAGGCATCTGCAGATGCAGACCTGCAGCTCTGGGACCTCAGTGCACAGTATCACCGTGGCTGGGGTACTAAATGGGACTAAATTAAAGGTGTGAATTTTGGTCTCCCTGCACATCTCTTTGCTGTGCATTTGGACTGCTCAAGGTGTAGTCAGGCTGCCCACAGGCTGTGGGCACTGACATGGGACAGCACTCTGTAAAGTACAAAGAAAGCTGCTTCTGGTCTCTCTCAGGCTGCTATCATTATTCTATAAAACTCTCTCATAGAGTGTATATATATATATATATATATATATATATGGAATAAATATATATTCCCATTAAATACTTAGCTTTTTTCTTAAATTAACAGATCCATAGCTTGAGAAAAGATAATTTCTTAAGTCACAGTGGGAAGAAAGCTATACTAAAGAACTATTTTAATGAGATAGAGTGGAAAAAATCTATGATTCAAAGAACCTTATTTTTCTTTTACATATTACTTAGACATCAGGAAATTATGGATATACATAAGAATGAAGCCACAAAATCTGTCAGAAACTTAGAACATTTTGTAAATTCTGTACTGTCAATCTGTGAAATTCATTTCTAATGTGTCATGAGATGTTGGAATGTTTGGAAGCCTTTAGTTGCAGCATTTCAGCGAGGCTGGACATTTTGGAATACTTGCAGTTATTTATTAACATTGTATTACTGTTAACACATTTTAATGCTGTTAAGAAATATGGCTTGGCTAAGTGGTGACTAACATCAGCTCTGAAAGGCCCATACACTGTCAGTTTAGTTAGTAATGACTGCTGCTTTGGTGTTTCCACATTCTTTAGCCAGATGAGCAGAAAGAATGGCAAAAATGCATAAGCAAAAGGCATGAAAAGCGGTAGCTTGTTTCATGATTTTAGGCCATTATTGCCAGATTTAGGCCAAGCTTCTTCCAATTGCTTTTAATCTCCTTCTCAATGGCTGTGATTTCGTTAAGGGTTTCAGTGTCTGGAATCCCATTAGTGCTGAGTTTGTTGAAGGCACACGCCTTCCTGTGTCACTGAGGTAGACTTTGCACTAAACAAGGCAAGTCCTGTGTCCCCAGGGCTGCTGAGCACTATCCGTGACCACTCCATCTGCTTCCAGGGATCATCTCTTGCAAGGTCTCTTTACAAATCACAGTCACCTCTGCCCTTAAATCCATTTTAAATTTAATAGTAGCACTACCAGATTCGAAGCCAACAAACCAAACCTGCTTATTGTTGATTTTGAAAACAGATCCCTGGTTCTGTGAACCACTTACCCTTTATTTGGTGTTTTTCCTAATTCTTTCTTTTTGAGAGACAATCCTGAATTTTCCTTTACACATCCTGGATGTTCACAGCTTCTGTTGTCTGAGCCTCTGTCCTCTCTGCTGTGTTCTGCCTTGCCTCTCAGAGCCATAATTCTGCCATGGGAAGTCCACTCTTCTAAAAAGCATTTTTATGGGTTCCTTGTTTCTTTAGGGAGCTTGCTTTTGCTTTTTGTTGCCTGCTGTTTCCCTAGTTTTTTATTGGGTATCTTGAATTGGACAGTGATGTTTCTCCATTACTTAAGACATAATACAATTAGTAGCTACAAGATGTTTTTTTAAATTCCAACTACAAAATACAGTTATGTTTACCTCAGTCTCAAAACTTTCAATTTCTTGTTTATGCATCAACTCAATAAAATTTTTGTACTAGAATTGTAGAAAGAAACATCTTCACAGCAGCTAATCAGTATGTCACAAAAAGATTGATTTGATATTATACTAGGATGACGTTTTCTGTGGCACTGCACTCCATGTGTGTAGGTTCATTTCACTGTAAACTTGGACTTCTTACAGGAGTATTTCAGGAAGTATTCAGGAAGTATTCTGGAATTCAACCAGAGGTTTTGCTAAAGCAAAATATTATAACTAAAGACATTTATCTTCTCTTCAACCTCTAAGGATAGATGAATTTTCATCCTTTTATTCTACAGTACTTTTAATCGTCATTGGTGAAATAATCACTGGAATTACCAAACTCACATATGCTTTAGAAAGTACTAGACTTTTCTAAAGAGAGAAAACATGAGGTTTCATTTTGTTTGGTTTTTGGTTGTTTGGTTTTTTTTTGTTTTGTTTTTTTTATTCAGTGTAATTTACCTTCTGGTTTATTGACAATCTTTATTTATATTTTTGAGCTTTTTTCACCTGTAAATAAAAAGTTTATAATTTTAAAAGAGTGAGAAAAATGAAGTGAGAGCAGTTGGAAGAGAAGACTGTGAAATTCTCATGAAGTTAAGAATTTAGAGGATTAGGTTGAATGAGGAACACCAAGTAACACCACTTTTCTTACGAGATTATAAGATTTGTTAATGGCAGTGGTGATGAGCCTGACAATGGGACCCATCTGTTGACATGACTTGACATTGTAGGAAACATGTTCTCTCTGAGGAACCCAAATCCTTGGTGATGCTGAAATATTGCTGAAACTCCTCCAACCTTCTGGACACTCCTCCATGCTTGTGTTCCATGTGGGTGTTTATAGCACTACTGGGAATGGGTTTACACAGATTAGAAGCTACTGTAAGGATCTGGAATGGGGAGGTGAAGAGGTCAAGAGCTCAGGTGGCTTTTTTGTTAATTCTGCTGATCAAAGGTCAAGTCTTAGGGACAGATGTGACATGGAGATAAATATGTCTGTGAACAGATGGTGCTGCCAGCAGAATGTCAGCTGCCTTGACCATGGAATAATGTTCCATAAACCCTATGACACTAAGAAGAACTGCACCTCTCTCACACTAATTTACTGATTTATTGAGACAGGTTCACAAAACTCACCAGACTGGTATGAACTATTCTGCCCTTACAAAATTTCTAAATATTGACAAAAAAGAGAAGTATTTGCCATAATGTCAGAGAAGGGACAACAAAGAGAATGGTGGGTTGGTTACAAATCTATTCAATAGCATAGGGATTAACTAGGAAGAAGCAGAGGCTTTATTACTTGGGCAACATTTTGCTATAAATGACATTTGGTTGATTAAAAACTTCTTGGATGATTGACATGTGTCACAGCATTAATAATTGAAGGATATAGTTTGCTCAGAAAAGGCAAGCAAAAGACAAATGCAGAAGCAGGATGATGAATATCTAATGGACTCAAAGTATTTGGGAAGTATTTTATATTAGTGGAGAAAATAAAGCACTAGGGAACCTGGCCTGAAGAGATTCTGTGTGGTTTCCAGGGCTTAAGAGGCACTGAAATAAACTATAGTCCTGAAGCATTATTCATTTTGTTTGCAGAAATGCGAATGTTCAATGTTAGAAAGTCTCAGCCAGCATTAAATATATGAGGACTAGGCTCCTGCTTCAGTCCTTGTTTTCAGGAGAAGTGGGTATCTGGGTAGATGCAGTACAAGTGAAATGGATGGTGAGAAAGTCCCCAAGTGCCACCAGATACTTCAAGCTTGTTTCATTTGCCAGTCTTACTGTTTCCCTCGTAGTCATGTAGTGGTTGTTATGTGTTGTCATTCCAAAAAGATAAAAATGCACTTTCATTGCATGAATCATCTCTTTTCTTGGTTTAACCTGATAGCAGTGACTTGATAATTTTTCATTTGGTTTTGATTTTCAGTGTAAAGTAGCAAAGCTATCAGTTGCACACACTTCATGTGATTGTTACACACGCACTTTGTGTCCTGTCCATGACACATTGCTCTGTGTTCAATCATGGTGCTGCATGTTTCAAAGTGTAGGAGTCTTTCTCTCTGTTCAAATTTAGTGTCCTTGAGGAGCATTCCTAGACCTGTTCCAGTTCCCAGTTGAAGCCTGAGTGTCACCATTGCCTATTGCATCACTCCAGGCAGTGGAGCACCATTTCTCAGTCCAGTATCCATGCAAATCGCTGTGTCTACTTCCCTTAGAAAGAAAAGTGAAAGCAGGTTAGTTAACACCCTTCCTGAGAGAAGCTTTCCCAGTTCTTCTTCTCATAAATGCCTGCATATCTTTTCTGCAACATTTTAGTGCATCCTTCAAGAAAATGCAGTTATTCTCATTGGTTCCCAAAGGCCTTGAAGGGGAAATGGCAGCATGGAAAGCACAATTTGCTAAATTTGACGTGATTACAATTATTTAATATAAAATGGTGATAGATAACTTTATATTGAAATTAAAATGGGAAGGACTGGAATGCAATGTGAAACAAGTTTTGAAAATTGAAATTTTTAGGATGAATATCAAATGCAGAGGGAAAAAGTATAGCTCATATATTTCTGAAGTAGACAAAAGTAACTGCAGAATCAGCCCTTCTTTAAGGATTAAAATCAATGATTCTCTTCAATTTTCCAGTATTTATTACTGTTTGAAACAAAGAAGCACTTAATGCTAAATCAAAAATCACTGACTTCCACCATGAGTCCCTTATATTTTTGTTCTACTTAGAACTTGAGTTCGTAGCTCTGGATACACTCTTATACTTCTCAGAAAATGGGTGAAGCAGTGTAATTCTAACAATACTGTTACTAGTGCAAGATTGCTTCTGATTGCTTTTATAAAGGGCTTTATTTTTAAGACAACTGCTGTTAAAATTGAAAGGGCTCATAGGACCACATTGCTGTTAAGAGCAGTTCCTTTGATTTCAGTGAATATAGAGTACTTATGTAAAACTGCTTCATAGTATGACATGGAGATCTCAAGAACAGCTGTCCTATGTATGGTAGCATCTTTTAAACTGAATTTTGTCTGCATCATTATTGCACTGGTGTAACAGATGTGCAAAAGTACAAGACTTAAAAGTTTCTTTGGTATTTTTCATTACATTGAAAAATAATTTTTACATATATATACATATATATAAGATTTGAGCATGTTTCTTATGTCCATGAGTAATCCTATTAATGAATGAATAAATCCTAGCCTTAGTCAACTCTGATTTTTACCATACTCTTGCAGTAGTGTTATCTAAGCTGGTCATGGTATATTTTCACTGAGTTTGAAGCAAAGTTGTGACTGAGAGATGAAGGATACCAAATGTATTTTAGAAACTGTTTATCACCTCAGAATGTAAAGCTGGCATTGCAGAAGGTCAAACATTTTTAAACAAAAATTATTCGCTTTATGTAAAAAAAGTTTTAAAATTTCTTGTAAATTAAGTAAAACCTTGGGGAAAAAGGTTATACTACTTTATTTTGTATCTTTAAATAGAAAAAACACAGTGGAAGAGGAAAAAGTATTGGTTAAATAGAGAAAAATGTAAGGATTTGGTAATGTGAATATGCACTATATGTTTGCAGTTATTCATCACCTAGAAATATTGCCACTTGAGGAAAGGTCAGTATTGACTAGGAGTTTCCACTATTACTAAATAATGCTCCATGCTTCACTAATTCTGTGCAATTTATTTCTGTCAGGTCTGTAGATGGCATTTGCCTTAATGCTGTTTATTTTATGCTATTTATGTACTTATTAATATATGCTATGTATGCTATGTATGTATTTATTAATGTTGTCCAGTGCCATGTCTTTTGGGGTGCACTACAGAAATGGATGTGATCAAAGGACTGCAGTCCAGAACAGTCCTACTGCAAGAGGATTAAACAGAAGTGCTGCCAGGCACCTGCCCTGTCAGCAAGCAAAGCCAACCTCTTTCTGAGGGCTAGAGATAGAGGAAATTTGGCTTCATTCAAAGCACCAAAGTTGCTGTATAAACTTTGGCAAATAAATGACTGAATTTTTGCTGTTTCCTGATTTTTTCCCTACTGAAATATAGATAACAGCAATTTCTTGGTTATTATTTAGGTAATAAATTTGTCTGACTAGAGATTAATTTTTACCTAAAATCCTATAATGCATCAATAGATATATTCTCAAGCTCCTAGGTGTTTCTTTGGTAAGAAATAAGTAAAGACAGGGAATTTAAAAAGAAAAAAATATTCACTCTGTACCCTAGAATTTTTTACTTTATTGGATATTTAAAAAAAATTCCAAATTGAATTAGTTTAATAAGGTAACTAAAGCCTGCTGCTAGGACAAGCGATCTATATTACATGATAAATGATACCCCTCTGGTAATCTTTTGTCTCTTCTGCTTGCTGATTCACCTCACAAGTTCCTTCACCAGTCCTAGTATTTTGGATACAGTAAAGCTGGTGTCCTCTCCATACCTGCAGGAGGAGAAAGAAGTAGATGTTCTCAAAAAATTATACATGTATGAAACAAACGTACAATCCCACGCTGTTTTCTCTGAACAGGCAACAGTTAGAAAATCATACAGAAAGAACATAGCATGTTTGAGGATCTTGGATTGATTAGCTTTTTATGTGGTAGAGCTGTGTTTGAAACAAGAAAGTAAAAACAAGAGGAGCATTGTTTATTCAGAAGTTTAATAGACATGTGGCTAGTCTGCAAAATTTTTCTCTGAGTCCTGATTTAATTTTTGCATCATGTCACAGATATTTTCATCTCTTTCAGTTCTGCTGCTTGAAGTGGATGTCCAGTGTTTGGGATGCCAGGGATTTTATTGATCTCCTCACAGCTACTACAGCATCTCAGAGTCTGTGTAGACGTATTGTTCCCTTTAATAATGCTCATAATATTCACTGTCACCTACAGTAACGTTACAAAGATAGAACTGTATTTTATATCACAGTTTATCACAGACTGGCTTGTTTCTGTTCAGCCCAAGAGGAATGCAAGCATACCTGGATTAAACATCTAAAACCATAGCTGAACTGGATACTAAAGGTAGGAAAAGAAACATCCTTCCTGCCATGACCTGAGCAGGGAAGAGTTTGTATTGTCATTAGAAATCAGAAAGGCAAGAGAAATATGAATCTACATATGGGGAGCAATGTTTTTGATGACAGTTATCCCTCAAGGTCAAGAACAAGTTAACAAGTTCATCTTTCATTCCATAAGGCAAGAGCACTGATGTTGAAATCCTTAAAATTGAGCTTACAATAAGAAAATACATTGCCAATTCCTTTTAGCCAGTAGCATCAAAGATGCAATCAATAAATTCACCCTGTAGCAGCATCCCTTTACTAAGAAACTGTCTTGAGGGAAATATTATTTCAGTCCTATATAATTCAAAGCTCCTTGAACTGGAGTTCTTTGAAGATAAAAGACTACCTTCTCAGCTACTGTAAATCAACAAAGCTATTTTGACTCTAAGGTGCTACCAACTAAAGTGTGTTTTTGCAGGACTCCATTATCCTCTTGCTCAATAGTGACTTTAATAATGTTTTATTTAGTCTCTATGGGTTTATGCTATCTGCTCACGCCATAAAGAGTGAGGCAGTTCTTTTTCTCACAGGTATTACTTTCCTTGGTGAAGGTCTTCAGCCACAAATTAATTTTACTGTTAAGTTGTTTTATAGGAACAGATCCTCTAATCCTTGCTGCGATTGCATTCCTATGTTGTTGTTTTATTATTTCACTCTTAACAGGACTATTTTGCAGTTGGCTCTGACTTGCTGAATTGCATTAACTTAATTGGGAAGTATTCTTAGTTTTTCCATGCTGAAAGATTTGGCATACCATGACATTCCTCACAAACCAAATTTTCCACAGCAGGCAGTTTCTGAATATATTTTTAAATTTTTCCTAAGACTGAAATCAACATAATGAGAAGAAACATGAAGGAGGTTAATAAAGGTTTATTAAATAAGAACCTTTGACTACCTCATGTTCTTGCATTTCAGTCCTCTCAGTGTCCCAGAATGGCTCAGCTTCATTTGAGCAAACAGACAAGACACAGGACAAAAAAAGAGTGAAATTTGCTGAAAGATGGTTAGAATGAAAATAACAATTCAGAATTTCTCAATTTTTCTTTATTTTCAATAGATACATGATGGAAAGAATTTAAATTCTTATCTATCTTTTTACTGGTCTGAATTATTTACACATTACAGATTCTTGGCATAAACTCTTCATTGAGTAGGGCCAAAGTAGGTTACACTAGAATTTTCAGCTAAAAAAAAAAAAGTTAAACTTTTCAGGAAGGGTGAAATAATGGAAAACATACAATATTGGACTTGAAGATATGTATATTTATTTATTATATGTATATATATATATATATGTATATATATAATATATATAGTAAAAGTGTGATCATGTAGAGTTTTAATTTTTCAAATGAATTTTGACATATTTAGCATTACAATATCAAAAATAGAAAATACTTTCAGTAATGAAGACTGCATACTCAAAAATATTTTATAATCTAATAATTCTAATATGTAATGTTGAAGTTATCACATATTGAGCCATCATATATTCTAATACATTTGCCAAATGCACAATAGAATTAACTTCTATTCATAAAATGATTATAAACAGCATTCATGTTTGCCAAGATATTATACAATTCTCCTTGCAAGGATAATTAGTTAATTTCCAAGTTTGAGTTTTACCAATACAAATTCAAAGGCAATTAGATGATATCAGGGTCCAAGCAGTGGTATTTCAGATTTTTATGCACTTAATCATGACTAAAATCTGCTGTGATGATAACATTTTGTGTAGCTTGTAGTTTCAGTGGCTTCATTTATATAACTGATTTGAGGGGCATGGAAATGATAATATCATGCCCTGTAATCTCAGCATTATACAGTTACCCTGAAGCTGCAACAGATTAACTTCTGACTCAGATACTGTGGCTGATAACATGAAAGCCTAATTCAAAGCAAAATAAGGAACTGTGAAAATCTTTTATGGTTGTTACACTTAAATATATATAACATATATATATTTGGTATTATTTAATTATAATTAATATAATCTAATATTATATAATTAATATTCAATATTATATAATTAACTGTATTAGTTAATAAATACATATGCAAAAGTTGTTTAGTGCCAACAACATACTTGATTCTATATTTCTACAGAAGACTAATTTACCTTTCCTACCTTGCACAATGCAACCTAAGAGGAAGTATTCACTTCAAGTAATTTTTCCTTTTTCTTTGACAGTAAATAAACTTATGAACAAAAGAAACAAAAAGAACTTTCCATCTGCAACTCAGGTGCACACAGAGAGATTTTAATGTGAGATGGAATTGTAGCAAGCAGATGGCAACAGCAAACACGTGACAACAATTGGAAAAATGGGTTGAAGAAAGGGCAATAAATAGAGAATTGGCAGTGTTAACAGTGCAAACAAGGTGAAGGGGATGGTCATGGGATATATTCAAGGCATTAGTAAGAGTAGAGCTGAGCAAACAAAACTAAAAGTAAAGAAAGTATCAACTTCCAGTAGTTAGGAATTAAATAGAGGAAGCAAATCTGAAATAACTTACTGAAAAGAGGGGTAAAGGTAGCATGAGCAGGAATATGCATTTTAGATAATCTAAAATGAAGGGGGGTGATGATGGTATATGCTTCTCCCATAACACAACACATATTTTAAAATAAATGTCAAGGTTAGGTGAGAGGCAAATTAAGTATCTTTATTGCCCTGGCCTCAAGGTAGATGATCTAATGGCATAAAAAGAGTCAATATTGTCATTATAAAGCAAAATAACAAAGACGTGAGAACAGAATAGATTTTTTGTTCTTATCTTCAAAGAAATAGAAACCTTGCTTGTTCAAAACAGCAGTAATGTAAAAGACCTCTTTTCACTAAATGCCAAATATTCAAAAAGATGTGCAAAAAAGAAGAAAAATGCAACAAAAAGCTCTGACTGCTGTTGGTTTCACATTGCTGGGAAAGTAGTATTCTGATGTTATCGTGAAATAAGAAGAGCAGGTGTGTAACTATGACCATGTTTTATTTGTGAAAAACAAAGGGTGGTGAAAGACAGGAGGAGAACAGCACCAAAAGTAGGGCACAGGAGGCGAGGGATTCAAACAACAGTGGATTAATAAAATACTGAGAAGGGAGAGCACTAAAAGAAACACAGGCATAAAAGGCAGATCATCAAAACCCTACCTTATAAAAAACTCTGCTTTTCAGATCCTTGGTTACTAAACCAACCAAGCAAGCAATGAGTACACCTTTTAAAAAATAACCAAATTCCTCCATTAGTAAACATATGCATTGGTGGGGTGAGACAAATGCACAACTCTGGCAGTGATGATCCTGGCGTTGCTACAGATGACTTCTGGGCAGAACCTCCCAAAAAGCTTTTTTTTCCATCCAACCACCTACTAAAAACACAGATGCCAGGACCTCAGTGGCATTCCAACACTGGCTGCACTGGAATGCAGAGAAAATTGTGAGCTATTCCTACAGAGATCTTCACTTCTTCACACAACTATATAGTGCTTAGCACCAGCTCTTTTGGTGGGGATGTAGTGGTGGGATTCAGAAGCTTTGCAATCATGAGAAACCAAAGATCTCTTAGAATACATTTAGACCTCCCAAGAATTTCCAGAAAATTATCATTAACCCAAAACATTAACTTCCTTCATTTCTTAAAAGCATCCCTTACTTCCCCAGCATGTGTTTACATTACCCCACTGAGTTGCTGCTTCTTTGCTGTTGTAACTTTCTGTGGTTAACAATACTGCTGAGAATATTGTCCCATGTGCTTAAAAACTCTGGTCTAAGCTTTTATATCACCACAAATGAACAAGCTTTTCCTTTTTGCCCTAAGCACGAGCAGAGATTTCATCCTTTGAGAATTTGTGTATGTGTGAAATAGAGCAGTCTTTAGTAAGGGCAAACAGGGCTTTGGAATTTGAGAAACCCCAGTGATAATTTAATGCTTATGGAACAACCAAAAAATTTGGCTCCTCTGTGATCTTTCCATTTGAGTTGAAGGAAAAGTATCTGTCTGTCTACCTTTCGTGGAGGTATAAATAATTGAGTTGGTTAAACTCATTCATTTGTTATACATGCACACACCAAGCTTTGGGAAAACCCAGTGAACAAAACTTCTGCAACCACAGATGTCTCCAGGTACCTCAGACTTCACTTACAAATTGTAGTATTAGCATTAATAGTAACTATCACAACAGTATTCCAGGCATTTTGAAGTGACTGCATGTTGATCCCATTCCAGCTGGAGGGACTGCTCCCCCTACAAATATTGCACAGCAACTCTGTTTGCTTATTTGATAAAGAGATTTTCCCACCTCTGATAGGGATTTGGAAGAGGTTTTTTTCTAAAAAGTTGGTTTCATGGTGCATGATTCTCCATAGCTCACATCCACATCATCTGGGACCCCAAATGCAAGGGGTTTTATGCTGAAGGTAGCCCAGGAGAGGGTTTTTCCTCACTTACTCTCCTTTCCTCTTTCCTTACTTGTTGGTCTTCAGCAGTCACCTCCTTACCAGAACCATAGTTTGGTACAGTTAGGATGTGACTAGCTGTGACTACTAATGGTGTATAAGAAACATATGAAAATAAGGCTGTGTAAATCTATGATTTTCCTTTCTCCTGAAGAAATGAAGATTGTTACCCCAAATGTTCTAGTAGATGTTTATGTATAGCTTATTTTTCACTGCTCTTTTTCCTTATTTTCTAAATTCCCTTGTATTTGTCACTGTAACTCCCACATTAACAAGCCCCATCAACAAATATGCCCTTATTTTTGTTGTTCTTGCTCACACATAGCTGAGGAGCCAACAGAGACAGTGACAGGCCACTTCTGTTAATGGAGGCCATATGGGTCACTGCAGATGTGTCTGGTTCAAAAACAGAGGTTTTATAGTTATTGACAAAATCACTATGGTCTAGAGCCATGGAAATTCTAAAATATTTAAAATTTTTAAATCACCTGATCCCCACTCAGTTTTCTCCTTCTCTGAATTTTGTCCTTCACTCAGAACAATTTAGAGAATTAGTACCATCAGCACTGCTGAGCATAATAATAAATTATCATCTACCAGTTGTAAAAGAGAAAGAGAAAGCTGAAGGGCTTTTTAATAGAAAAATGGGGACCACAGACTTTTTCTATGTCTTATCTAAGGAAATTCTGTGGATGACTTAAAGAATTCTTACTTCTGCTGAAGTGTTTCTATTATCTATAGTATAAAATAAGCTTAAAGCAATACATATTTTTGGAATTAATGAAAACATTAATGGAACAAGCCTAGAGATATATACATTTGCCTTTGGCTTTGAATCAAAGATGTTGTGTCTGCCAAACTCACCTCCACAATGTTGAATAACAAAATAATTAGGGCTTTGATGTAAATGCTTTGAACTACTCCTATCTAAAATAAGCTTCCAGACATGTGACAATACCTGCCTTAAAGCTGTGTAAGTGTGCATTCTGTAAGATTTTGGTGCAATAGAGACTGACTCAATTTGTGTTCCTCACAACTAATAAGAAACTTACCTTCAGTAAGCAAATTAACTGTAGGAGTGAGGAACGTCCCCTTCTAGTTAAAGTTGTTGTCAAGTGTTTATCCAGCAAAATCTAAACAAAAACTGTGTCCTAAATGCTAAAGGTGTGCTTGTTGGTTAAGTCAAACTACTGAGGCTGGAAGTGAATTTTGCTATCATAAAAGTGGTATTCAGGTGGTTGCAAAAAACCCCAAAAAATATTTACAGAAGTTCAGGTTTTATCTTTGAGCAGTATCATGACCCCTGTTCACGATACTGATCAAATAAAAGCAGTATTTTAACTACAAAAAAATAATTCTAGAATTACAAACATAGTATTGAGTGTAGTAGCATTTTAGGATATTTCCATAACGTAATGAGTTAAAGGTGCTAAAATTATATTACTATACATTATAACCACTTTTACAGGTTACTGTAAAGACATTTACTGCTGTAGTGTGAACACTGACATTCGTTACATAATAGATTAATGTATTAATCATGTAAGGAAACATTTATGTAACTTGCTGCTATTTCAAAAGAAATATATAACAAAGCTATTTCTGGCCATTAACAATATGATGGTATTTCATAGCTATTGCACTTTGTGAACTGGATATTTTCCAGAGGAGTTTAGTCCAGATTCTGTTATAAATTGTTGCTTTGCATAACCCAAGGGAGGGACAAAAGGAAAATAAAACAAAAGAAGAAAGCAGTAATCAATTACTGTTCTCCTCTGAATCCTTGAAGCAGCCTCTAAATTGCATCAGCCTGAGGTGGAATCCAGGGGTTTTATGATGCAAGAGAAGATTTTTGGAATGATTTGAGAGCAAGGAACATTTTCTCTCTGAATATTTCCCAGGTTATTCATAAAGAGTACTGTACTGGGAGGACTGGCTAACACTCAGGTTTTCCATACTTAGCTGAGAAGCTAATGAATGTGTCTAGTTCCACTTCACAAACTGGTAAAATAGGGCCATATAAAGGTTAGGATTTAATGATTTGAATGGCATTGAAGGAGCTTAAGATTTTTTAACAAAATCTCAGTATTTCTGCATTGCAGTATTTCAGAAAAAAAAAGTTAAGAAATCCACATGCATTTCACTTCAAGGCATGACCTCTGGATTCCAAGAGCAACATACCAATATATCAGAATTAATCAGCACAAGAAATTTCTGCACAGTTCTTTGTAATTAATAAAGTTGCATGTCTTGCTTCTTGGTATTTCAGCAAAAAAGCTAAACAGCATTAAATGTGCACATCTGGTAGATTGGAGTTCAGTTATTTAAGGTCTGGTATAGAAAAATCAAGTTAATTTTAAAAGAAACCACTTTGATTAATTTAGTTTCTCAAATGTCCACCTTTTTGCCCTCTTTTTTCCAAAAAATTATTTATTAATCCGAGGAATAGATATGGAGTTTTGGAATACTTTTTTCCAAAAAATTATTTATTAATCCGAGGAATAGATATGGAGTTTTGGAATACTTCTGGGAGAAATGGATTGATTACATTGTGGTGCAATTAATTAGCATAAACCAAATTATATTACATTATAGTTAATGCAAAAGAATGCTCTTGGTTTTCCTTATTTTTTGAAAAGGCAACCAAGGTTTTGGAGATACCAAGTGATTTAATTAAGATTAATTCATGATGGAGTAAACACTTTAGTCAATAGAAGAGTTAAATACTTTTTCCAAAACTGCCTCAGTCTTATTGGGTGGATGAATATTTGTTTGAAGAATGTTTTGGTCCATTAGTTGTTACAATACCACAGTATGCAGACTCTTCTATCTTGCTTTACATCTGAGAGACTTTTTTTTCACTGAAAAAACCTGCAAAGGTGGGTGTGTTATCCTTTCTTCAACTTTCCCCCAGTTAAATAGTGATTTAGCTCATGAGTGCCATTAGACTGACGTAAAATCTCAAATTACCTGAGACTGTTTCACACTGAAACATGTGATGGATTTTTTTTTTCCTATCTGTGAAACTGTGCATTTTATTAGGGCCATGCACATAATTTGCTACAGATAAAAAGATCTTTAACTATTAATTATATTACTCTTCATAGGCCCTGGTAGCTCTGATGTTATCAGTACTGTAATGAAAGCAGAAAATCTGTGCTTTCTGACAGCACAAATGCAGGTGAGCCTTGTGTTGGTACTGCTCTTAGAACAAAACAATGGTGGCTTATATCCTTAATATCTTCTGTAACTGATCTTGTATGTGGAAGATGTAGTACCCCTTCCAGCTGGGTGAGTCAGTGGGCCTGGAATGGAGATGTTCTAGAGCACTGCCCATTTCTATCACTTCTGGCTTTCAGGATATCCTAGCTCTGAGACTGTAAAGGCAGCATATTGACATGAAAAATTAAGACCAAGATGAATGGATTAGTACACTGTGTTATTACAAAGAGGAATTTCTATGAGGAGCAGTACAAGCAAAGCAGTGGAGTACTGTTTCTCTGGCTTTGAAAGAAGGGGCAAACCCCTGTGTGACTGAATGTTGATAAAGTCAGTGCTTGTGTGAAGAACTGGACAGGGAGAAACATATCCTTGTGACACATTCCTAGAAGGAAAAAAGGAAGAGCTTTGAAATTTGCTTCCTAAAATAATTCTGATGTCTAAAAATACATGGAAGTGTTGATTCTGTCTCAGTTAAAATGTAAGTATACGCACCATGTGCAAAGACAAATATGAACCTTTTTATAGCTATAATTAAATGGGTGCTTTCAGCTTTTCATCCTGTCATCGAATTCGTGCTTTCTGTCACTAAAGCCAACACCTAAGCAAAATGCTGGGACATTAGGTGAAAGAAGAGATTGTGTTGCTAAAGGTCACATACATAATGACATACATACTGTTTTTATTTTAGGTGATTAACAAAAAGTATAGGCTAATTGTTCATATACTTTGATGATGCTTTTGATTACAGCTCTGTGTGAAAATTGTGATGATTTCAAAATAGAAATAACAGTCTTTTATTCTCTTCTCAAACTGATAGAATAATATTTTTTCTTATAAAATTTAAAAAAAAATAAAAAATAGTATCTGTAGACATCTTTTTCAATGATGAAGTTCAGTATTCATAATGCCACCAGCTATGCTTACATTTATTTTCTCCCTACTCCTGATTGAACTATGTTGAACAAATACCACAAGGTTAAAAATTACTGCCATTAATGGAGAAAAATGCATGGAGCAAATGGTATTTTTTAAAGATGTAGTTAAGCAAGGTCAAAAGGTCAAAAGAGGTCAATTATCCTGCTGCATTAGTGTTTGCAATAAAACATTGGCAAGGATTGTTATAAGCCACTTTGTTTCTCTTCACATGTTTTGGGAAAGGGATTATTTTTTACTTCAGTGTAGCTAGTAAAGCACAGATCAAACTGGGAACACAATTTCTCTCTCAGTCTATCAAATCCTCTACCCAGAAACAGTAAGGATTGTTTGAAGAACTTCTATACTTTATTCTACCTGGGAACAAGCCTGGCCATAGAAAAGCAGACATCCAGCCCATAAAAAGTAAAATTTTATGGTTCAAATACCTCCTTGCAATGATGGAGACCCAGCTGTAAGTCTGCTCTGTGATATAATCCTTTGCCTTGTTCCTCTTACTGGCAATTTTATTCTGGTTTTGATAAACATTTTCATTATAGATACATAGAAATTCAAACTTTTTGAGGCAAAGATTTTAGTTTTCATTAACCAGTATTTTCAGGTGCAGAAATGTTAGATGGAGAGCCCTTTCTAGGCAAAATATATTCCCTGAATTCCCATTGAGAATGATCTGATGCACAGGAGAAAAAACCAGAAAAATCAGAATGGAGGTTATGGAGGGGTTTTGTGAGGGTTTTTCATGGTTCTGCTTTAGTTTTTTTCTGCACTAGGTGTTTGCATATAGATGGGAAACTGAATGGGAGCTAATCCAAGCAGAAGCATTTTGTTGTGTTCTGAAAAATCGAGCCTTTCAATATAATGTATTGTGTTATAAAAATTCAAAGCATAAAGCCTGCTGTAGTTGAAGTATACTTTTTTCCTCCTACAAACATTGCTACCTTTCTTGTGGACACAGCTACATTCTCTTTTTCAAAGAAGTCGTAGTTTACGTATGAGCTCTTCCTGTGGCCGCTCCCCTGTGCTGCTCAGAGGGGCAGATCTGCTCCAAAACTCAGTGGAGCTTTGAATTTCAGATTTATTCCAGGTACCTACACACAACCACTACTCTTTTCTTCAAGAGGTACCATCTTTTCACCTGCTCTGAATTTTCTCTTCCCACCTTTCATTTTCCAGGCCTTAGGCTATAAATCCTTTGCTGTTATCAAAGCACACAACCATCAGTAGAGTACTTTTGCTACCTCTTGTAACCAGGGCTCTCCTTCATGTATCTTCTCCTGTGAAAGAAAGAAGCATATTTCTGACAGGTGTGTCACACCACATCTGGTCTTTCTTCTGGACCAGGAGCCTGCTTGCTGGGAAAGATGAGCTCCAGATTTCTTTATCCTGAGCAGAGGCAGGATAAGCTGCCAGGATAAGGCAGAGCTGAAGAGACTGAAGTCTGTTCAGAGGTCATAACTGGGAGAAACCCAACATACAAAAAGGATCTTCCTATAGCAATTTAGTGGCTTAACCCCAGCTGCCAGCTAAGTGCCACATTAAAGTGAACTCATTTCCCCGTCCTCAACACTGAAGGGATGAGGAGGAGAATCATGGAAGAAAAGAAAATAGAACCTGTGGGCCAAAATAAAAACATAATAATGGTTGCAACAAAGTAAAAGCAGATAATAATGATAATACTGATACTACTGCTGCTGCTACTACTACTTAGATGAATTGTAATAAAAAAGGGAGGGAGAGAGGGAGATAACCCCAAGACAGACAAGTGATGCACAGTACAATTGCTAAACTACCCAGTGACAAATGTCCAGCCCATCCTCAAGCAGTGATTGGCAGCTCCCATCCAACTCTCCCATTTTGTACTGAGCATGATGCTCTATGGTATGGAGTGTACCTTTGGGTCAGCTGTCCTGACCATGCTTCCTCCGGGCTCCTTGTGCATTTCCTTCTGCATGGGAAACTGGAAATCCTGGACTTTGTGTAAGCACTGCTCAGCAACAGCTCAAACATCACTGTGTTACTGACATTACTCTCATACTGAATCCAAAACACAGAACTGCACCAGCTACTAGGAAGAAAATGAGCTCTATCCCAGTCAAAATCAGGATAGCAATCTGTGTGTATGAACATACAGACTGTTGAACTTTGCTGCAGTAATTAAGTATCCTTGACATTTTGTAACTTAATATTGAAATTGGGATCACAAAAATAACATTTTGGCCTTAACTGTAGTTCCTAAGAGAGAGATACAATTTTCTGATCAAGACAGGACAATAGTAAAAGTCATGCCCTTGAATGTTTGGCAACTGTGTTTCTGTGTTTTACCCAGACACTATGCCTCCAAATGATGAGAATCAAGAAGAGGCAAAACTTTTGAAACATTCCCATTTTTCTAGTTCTCATGTTTCATTTTTTCACCTCCTTTTACCACAGGCAAATTAAATTTTTTTAACCAATAAATACTAGTAGAGAAAGGAGTAATACAAATCTGTGCCCTAATTCAGCCCTATCTTTGCAGTCTTGCTGAGAAAGCTTATAAATATTGGAAGTATGAACATAAATGTTCTCTCTTAAGTTAAATCAAGATGCTCATGGATTTCGAAAAGGTTGACAAATTAACCATAAAAGATAGTTATGGTGTTAGATTGAATAAATTTATAATTTGTACATTAATAATATGCCTTTCTTTAAAGTTTATTGTCAGTAAATAATTTTAAAGGCTACACATATTTTTTCATCAATGTTCTTGTCAATCATTAACTTCTATGCTCTTTGGAGAAGGATCTGTGGCTAGTCTTTTAATTAACTGGTAGTGAGCTTACTAACTCTGAAGCCTTGAAGGGAGGCTCATATGACTGACGACAGTCTTTTGGCCATCATGCTAATTTATTGCCTGAAAGCTGAAATTTACATAGTTAAAAATATTTCAAGTATCAGTATTTACCATGTTATGGGTATTAGACTGTTGTAGTATACTGTAAGTTTCACTGACAACTACTTCATTGTCTAAATGCTAATAGAGACACAACTAATCCCCCCTGACACATCTAAACCACTAATTACCTAATACCATTCACATGGTGTGGGGTTAATTGAAAGAGGTCTTGACATTCATGACCTGTCAGTTTTGCCTCATCAGCTTGACCCAGGTCAGAGATTTGCCCTGACAACTTTTGCTTATCAATAAAGCCTTACTTTGTCTAGAAACAGCAGGTATACGTATGTGTGTACATATATATATATATATATTTATATATATATATGTGTGTGTGTGTGCGCATGTATATGAATATATGTAATAATAGCTAAATATAAATAGCAAATATTTGTGCCATTGATTTTTAAATTTTATTTTTCTTTTTAAGTAATATAGAAATAATGCAAATTGAAAAGTGAAGACTGTCTTATGTTTGTATTTAGCTAAAATATGATACCAAAGCAGATTTTCCAGGTGAAACTAGAGCAAATTTATTGTTGCTTATGTTTTCACATATATTTCTGAGAAAATAATTTTTCTGGCATGAGGCTTTTAAGTGCCAATATATATTGAGCAAAGTCCTCTTGTATGTCAAACAGCTCTTAGTGACTGATGCACCTGTTAGAAGGGTGCAAGACTGAGATACAGCTTCAAATTTATTCTGTGTTTTAAATGGAGGGAAATACGTATTCTATTACATCTCCCAAACTTATTAATCACTGGGTCAGGTTGCCTGGGGAGATTGTGAAATCTCCATCCTTGGAGATATTTAAAAGCTGTCTGCACACAGTCCACATCAACAGCTCTAGATGGTCCTTTTTGAGCAGTGGGCTTGGACCAGATCACCTCCAGAGGTCCCTTCCAACCCCAACCATTCTGTGATCCTGTAAGGTAAAGTGGAGTTAAGAAAACCATCTGAAGTCCTCTGGCAGGATATGCTCAGTTGCTTTGTAATTAAGATGCACATGCTGCCTCCATGGGTATGAAAGACCAGGTAGGAAGCTCCAGATGCTTAACCAGCCAAATTGTTTAATTGGTTTATTTCTTACCCTCAGTAGGATCACTCCAGCTAGCAAGGCCTGGGACAAAGCCCAGATGTTTCCCTTGACAGTACTCTCCAGAGGCAGTGGAGAAAAGAAGGAATGAGGATGTTCTGTTAAACCACACTGTTTAGGTCCCCCTGCTGGCTCACCCCAGCACCTCTCCACACGGCAGCTCAGGCACTGCCACTTACCCCCAGTTTCATTTTGTACTAAAACCCCTCCAGTGGGATACAGCACAATCGTCTCGTTATTCCAGAGTGTTTAGGACAAAGAACACACTCCAGTAATGATGATGCAGGAAGCAGGGGATGGACTCTCAGCAGCATGGCTGTGTCAGCCTCCCTGTGGTCTGGTATGGGGGTCTGGGCTCTGGGAAAGGTGGGGGAGCCCAGGTGAGCTGGTGGTATCCTCCAGTCCCAGTGGCAGCCAGTTACAATCGTCCCGGTGGATCAACCACTCCTAGTCCACTTGGGGCTTATCTTATCACAGCCATCCAGTCCTCTGTTAGCTTACCTACATCTAATTCTGTATTAACCACGCATTAAAGCTGCAGCTGTCAATGTAACATTTATACTTCTTCTAAGACGAACCATAACACATGCAGTTATTAGTGCATTTTCAGTGAAGATTTGCCAGTAGGTTACTCTGCCTTCAGAGAAAAAGAGCAGATCCTGCAAACTGACCTGGCAGAGGCCCTCTGCATACTTAACCCTCAGTTCTTTATATATCACATGCACTGTAATCTTGTTTTCTCTGACATTTCTCAGATGCGCTAATCCTTTCATCTGGTGAGATCAAATCTGAACCCTCATTGATTTTATGCTAAGGCAACCCGTGGGCCTCTTAGACAGTAACTTCTGTTCCCTGCCTATAGCTGGTGAGTTGTGGTTTCTGTTTATTTCCTCAATGAAAAAGTACATTTTACTGGTTAATTCACCTACTAAATCTGACTCAAACACGCTGATTTGCATCTGTTTCAACCTATTGGTCTATGTGTAGTTATTCTCAATGTATACTAAAGTAAATCACATTGCTAAAGGGATGTACTTTATTACTTCAGAGGGCTAGAAGGCAGACTGTGCTGCCAATCCTGTCACTGGAGGATGTATCCCCATAAATACTTTGTGAACTAGACAGGAGAACAAGAGACTGCTGTCGAAAATGTAGCGTGTTGTGCCTGTCCATCACTGAAAAAGGGAAAGTATCTTTCAGTTCCAGCAAGAGCTGAGATTCTTCACAGGCAGAATAAATTAAAGAGCAAAACAAATTTTGTAGTCCACAGGAACATATAACTATTGACAAGGCACTAAGGAAATATTTCTAGACAGGTACAACTGATATAGCCTTCAGTATCCTTTTTCTTTTGTATAGTACAATGTTCCCCAGTTCCCTTTGTTAATTAGGATAAAAAAAGCTTTAGAAGAAGGTAGAAAAAGTGGCTCATTTCCAAAAATGCTTATTGGAGATTTTAGGGAAGCAAGTTCTTGTCAATAGTATTTAGGGGAAAAAAATGTTACAGGATTGATTTTGTTGAATTTCCAAAAATTGTACAAGAATTAATCCCTTGAATAGTCCCAGGGAAGTTGTTGGTGCTTCTCAGATATCCTGGTTTTACCTTCTAACAGGTATAATTTGGCTGCATATTACATTGAATTTGTAAAAATGGGATATTTTGTTACTGATATCTGCTTGATATCTCTAGCAGCTCTGAAATTTGTCACAGAAAACTCTTCACTTGTCTTCTATTTGTCTTTTGTTTTTCTCTGTAGCTTTCTCTTTTCAGTTCATCTCAGTCCTTTCTTTTTCTCACATGTTTTATCTCCACGGTATTTTTGTAACATGATGCATTAGATATAAAAAATTATCTGAAACTGCCAGCCACTGAAATAAAATATCTTATGTATATCAGGATATGATTCTCTCTTGTTGTTGTAGATTTATATACATACTCCCCACCTAGTCAATGAGATGCATGTGTCTTTGGTGTTTGGGTATTTTTTGAACATGCAGTAAATATTATTTCTGGCACGTGTGTTACTGATTGTTTCCAGAAGGAACAAAGCATAAGGCAGCATCATTATGCCTGGTAGATGCAGGCCACACTCTCAACAGTGGTCCTGCTTCTATAAATTAGCTAAATGGTTTCCAGAGAATGATGTGCTGAACTATTTGGGACACGTTTCTTTTAAGAAAATGATGAAAGGATTTCCAAGTAGTTCCAAATGGTGCAAATTTTCCCTGCTTAACATTCAGGCATACTAGTCACCTGGAAAGTATCTATAAAAGATTGAGGCTGTGACAGAGTAATTTACTTTTATTTAATCTTTACTTTGATTCTAAGCGCTGCATTTGTACCTAATAAGACATTACCATATTAATAAGGATTTAATATGAAGTCATGAATAGAATAATTTTGTTTATGGCTTAAATCTGTATGAAGTGTTTCTTTACATATATTTGCATTTTAAAGAACTGTTCACCTTACGTTCAGAGATAAAATTGTTGCTTCATTCTGGCAGAGAATACAGGATATGTTTTTGTAAAGTGGCAAATCTCAAATTAACTTCACCTGAATAGGAGATAAAGTTCTCTGATGAATGTTTTGTTTTTTGGTTTTTTTTGTGCTGATGGCATAAAGAAGCTAAAAGAAAGCATTTGATTACTCCAAATTTCTTTACTTCCCACCAGTTTATAAAAGGAATAATAACAAAGTGATAGAAATATTAAAAAATTATCAAGGTTCACAAGATTGCCTAGGGCAACATATCAAATAAAGAAAAAACATAGCCTTCATTTTCATCTTTAATTTTGTATCCTGAAAATAATTTATTGGCAAGATACCTCCAGAATTAATATTTCTTGTCCCAAAGGAAACTGGTTTTCCTTGCATTTGCAATATCTGATTGGGTGACACTGTCATTATTTCAAATTATTATAGTGGTCTCTACTGGAATCTGAAGAATAAACCAAAGAGAGAATTCTTTAAACAGCAGAAGTTGAGCAGCATTTAACTCTCTCCACATAGAAACAGATTTTTGTGTTGATAGGAATCCATATACTTTCATGTATAAGAAAATCTGAGTGTTCCAAAAGCTAACTTTTCGCTTTAACATGACCAGATGGAATGAGGCAATGACAAACATCTTTTTCCAATGTTTATTCCCTAGCTTCTGATGATCTGGAATTTCTTATTATCCTTAAGATAGAGATTTCCTAGCTATCCAAAGAGTATTCAGCAATGTATCTCTTGTGCAATAAGTGCATCCATCTAAACTCAGAAATTGGTTTATGCAAGTTTAATTCATTCTTAATATCTATTTTTTCAATATGTATTTATGTTTAGACAGATGTTTAAAATGTTAACCTAAAAAAAACCCCATAGAAAACAGAAGGAAAAATTTACTGATTCTGAGTATAATTTGCTTACACTGTTTTCATGAACTGCTTCACAAATATTAATGGTTATTTTCCTGAAAAGTTTCTGCTTGGAAACTCAGACCTCAACCTTTAACAAGCTTGCTGATTGCTAAATATTTCATATATATCTAAACTAAGAAGTGAAAAAATGAAAGATTCCACTTTCAGTGAGAAGAAAGTCAACAGTTCATTCAAATTCCAAAGAGAAAACAAAATACTGGATAATCAGGAAATGGATTGAGATACATGTCCAGGAATTAACACATTCTTTTGCAACTCCTTTTGAAGAGAAGATTGCCAAATTTCTCAGAGCTACATCTCGAAACTGCTTTGGAATTATTTTGTTCTGTTCTTTTGAAAAGAAAAAGATTATTTTTTTCCCAATTCACAGGTGAACTGGCTGTTGTTCAAAGTTGAACTTTCAGGTAAAAGCTCAGCATAAAGCAAAGCTAGGAATTTGCATTGCCAGAGCTATGTTGCTTTTGTTGCCATTGCAAACAACATGGACTTTCATTATAAACCTGCTTCATAATACAAACTTTTTCTTCCCCAGCTACTAATCCCATAGCCTTTCATTAAAACCCTCCTTTAAAAGCATAACTCTGAAATAATAATGATCAGCAGTGCCAGAGACTGACTTAATCTCTAGACAGTGCCAGCAGCTTTCAGAGCAGCTCAATGTGCTAATTGCTTCAAACATGTTTCACAATATGGTCTTTCATTTCTGTACTTTTTTACAGTGAAATCCTATCATTTTAGTTTGCAATGACTATTTCTTTCTGCTTTATGTGGTATAATTTTAAAAGAACTGAAGAACTTGCAAGCTGAGAAAGGTAAACTGGTTGAAATGAAGATTATGAAATGGTTTTGTTTCATTTTATTGTGGCAATAATGGTTAATGAAACACAGCCTCTGCCATCAGTAAATGTCTCTTTTAACCTGTACATTTTCTAAAGGAGTAAAAAAAGATCTAAAGGAGCAAAAAATCTAAATGTTATGAACTTTTATAAGCAAGTATATATTTCTAAAATAAAACCAAAAGGAAGCATCACTTCAGTTATTGGTGTGGGAGGGGCAGAAGGCACAACTGAGAATCAGGAAGCTTATATGAAACTTGCACGTGCATCCAGAGCCACCGTGGACAGCCAACATAGCTATTCCACCTCAATGAATGCTCCAGGAGACAATTTGTGGAATGGAGTGGAAGAATTGTTTTACTACTTTATCATGTCAGTGCTTGCTCAAAAAGATCTTAAGTTTCTGGTCATATGAGTCCTAGAAACTAGGCTACTTTTGCTCAGTTTTAAAATATTTTTAGATTAAAACCCCTCTAAAAACTTCTCCTTGGTTCTATATACGCCTTGACAAACCAAAGACTAGGTTCTGTTTTCTCCATTTCCCTACAGTACAACCTGAAGCAGAGTGGGTAAGTGGCAACCTGGCAGGAAGGTTTTCTCCATCTGATTTACTACATGTAGTCAGATAATTTCTTGCACAGAGAGAGTAATTATATTGCTGTTAACATTTCTGAGTCAGTGATTTCAGTGCTGAGGTCAGAGTATACAGAGTTCAGCCATCTTGGCCATTTTCCCCATATCATCTGAAAATGGATCCCAGAACTGACACTTAATTTTAACATAAAAAAAGCTGGTTTGCTCAGAATTTCACTGAATAGATGAGTTTGGATTATCTAGTCTCTTGGGCTAGTCCAGTTTTCCTGCTCAAGCAGAGTCCATTACAGCAGGTTGTGTGCTGTGCTGTGTTCAGTCAAGTTTTGAGTATCTCTAGGTACAGAGACTGCACCAACTCTCTGGGAAGCCTATTACAGTGCTGAAACACCCTCACAGTAAAAAAATTTCCTGCTGTTTACATAGATTCCTGTTCATGTATTTTTTCTCTTAATGGATACTACTGAAAAATGTCTGTCTCACTCTTCTTTATTTTCCCCATCACATATTTACACCCATGGATAACAATCTCCCTGAACCTTCTCCAAGCAGAATAGTTCCAACTCTCTCAGGCTCTCCTCAAGTATAAGATGTTCCATTCATTTAATCCTCTCTGTGGTCTTTTGCTGCACTCACTCCACTACGTCTACATCTATTTTTTTTTATGGGAAGCCCAGAACTGGTCCCAGCACTCCAGGTAAGTCTCACCAGTCCTTAGCAAAGAGGAAGGATCACTTTCTTGGACCTGCTGGCAATATTTTGCCTAATGCAATCTAGGCTGTTACAGTCTTCCATTGCCACAAGAGCACACTACAGATTATTGGTCAACATGTTGTCCACCTGGAGTGAAAGGTTTTCCTTTTTCAGGGTTCTTTCAAGACATTTTGCAATCAACACATATAAGTACAGGGCATATTCCTCCTCAGGTGGAGGACTTTGCTTTTCTCTTTGCTGAACTTTCTGCTTTCTTCTCTCTTTCTTTCTCCATCCTTTTGAGGTTCCTCTGAATGATGGCACAGCCAACTGGGTATGAAGCACTCCTCCCAACTTTGAGTCATCTGCAAACATGCACTGTCCCATCATTGAGATCATTTATGGAGATGCTGAGCACTGCAGGAGCCAGCAGTGGTCCCTGAGGTAGCATCCTAATGACAGGGTTAGGATTTTTCAGTCCTAGAAAATGGATGACTCCTCCATTCAAAAGAAGAAAAAAAAATCCTTTATAGGATCTGACATGGATATGGGTAAAGTCAGTCCTATGCTTTTGAAGTACTTGATGTTTATTTACATAATTTGTAGTGCATAAGCATCCTGCAGACCACTTTAATTATTTACTCTTGTAAACGACTGTGAGTCTAGAGATTCCCTTGAGAAAGACAGTCTTTCTGTTCTTTTTCTTGGGGATTCTTATCAGACAATTTTCACTGTACCCAATACTGGGGTGGGAAAGAGAGGCATTAACAGAGAACTGTCCTGAAATTGAATTAACTGGGAACCTGTAAATCTGTTCATTCTCAGACATTTCTGCCCCTAGATGGTCACATCTTTTCCATCAGAGTAAAGGAGTTCCTACTTAAGTTAGAATAATTCTTACAACAGAACAATAGGAATAAAAATGTAGGGACACTTACAAGAAACCACAACTGGTACCTTAAAAACTGAGCTGGAAAGCAAGTTTTGGAGATTATGTAAATGACAATTTTTTTTAGTGGATTTTTCTCCTTCCATAATACTAAAGAGTTTTTGAATATGCAAACTTATTTAATTTTTAAATGTATTAATTTCAACTTGTTAAAATGAACTTGTCTCTTGAGCCTCCTACCTAAGCTATGTCACTGCTGTGCCTTAGATTTTGGAATGAGTTTCAAGAGTTAACACAGAGGAAGCAGTTTCTTCAGCAGACTGGCTTGTCTGGAACAGTCAGGTTATCAGCACTCCAGGTGTTTCCATAGAGGATGACTGGATAAATTCCCATTTTTAAGAGATTCAGATAAAATAATTCATCTGAGAAAACAAGGCTGGGCATTCAATTTATGCTCTGCAACATTGTGGTTTGCAGTATGTGAAGCACCTGACCTCCAAACAATAAGGCTCACAAAGGGCAAGCTTGCCACATTTAAAATCCTAGGGACCTTAGAGGTTTATCAGTCTTAGTAAGGGATGGACTATGTCATGCACTTTTGCAGTAGAAAGAAGCAATGAAAAAGCTGTGCCTAAATAGGAAAGATAAGCCTCACAATGATCAGATAAGTGGGAAGAGCTAATGACTCAATTAGGATGCTCTAGATAACTGAGTAAGATTTATAATTTGGCAAAGGCTCAGCAGAATTTTTTTTTTTATGTGCTTTGCAGTGGAAGAATAATTATGCTGTGTTTATAGCAAAGGCATGTTGGATCTTATCCTGGGTAGTATTTTTTGCTTACCAGAATTGTTCCTTGATTTCAGTGTGACTTCATGTCCTTAGCAAGTGAGAACTATTGAGTTCTGAAGGAGATGTACTGCTCAGAATATGGTGTGAATACTATATTTCCTGAGCTCATCTCTGCTGAGATTGTGGCAAAGCATGGACAGGTGGTAAAGGGCTGTGGAACAGGTGCCATTGACTTCATCCTGCACACACACAGTCCCTGGTACACAGGGAGAGGTGACCCACAAGCATATCAAAGAAGCTTTGTGTGCTTCCACAGCAGAGCACTTTCCCAAGCTAACTATACTTCAGAAATGTAAAAATGTGTGTCACTGCATACTATTTACTTTCAGGAACTATCCCCCCTCCAACAAACCAACACTCTTCCCCTGCCAAAAAAACCCTGAAGATGCTATTCACAGTTGAATTCCTAGGAAGCTTGATAGACAACACAGATCTGTAGGATTTTCAGGGGGACTTACATATGACATCTTTACAATGGCCTGGATTGTGCAAACTCCAAGAAAAAAAGCAGTTTTATCCTGGGATCTCAGATCACTGCATAAGCAGATAGAAGTACCACTGTCACAAGTGGAGAAACAGGAAAACAGAGGTTTTCTGACCAAGATTTTACAGTCCTCCACTGGGTATTCTGAATGGTTTCAAGTCCATAGGGGAAAAAGTAGAATTAAGCCACTAAGCACATAAAGCATTAGTGTGTAACAGGCAAATGTGCTGGTGTTTTTAACAGGCTACATCAAACTGAAATATAAGGCTTGATCATACTGAGTTTGCAAAAGTTCAACATTTTGGTGTTATAAATCATACTGTTCAGAGCACTTTTAGTTTTGGCTTCCTTAAGAATCTGTGGGGAGGCCAGTTCATTAAATTGCTGACTCGGCTGCTTGCAGATGTTTCAGGCAGGTGTTCCGTGCAGACCGGGGAGTCTTTGCTTTCTTCTGTGGCGTGCTGCACTGTGGGTCAGAGGTGACACCTCAATAGCAAGGTCTCAACTGCATGGCAAATCTCAGAGGTGTTTGTTAAGGGAGAAAAAGAATTTAGTCTCCTTAAAATTTATGTACTGCAAAAGATAACTGCACCTGCAGACTGCTGCTCTTATTGGAAACACATGGTGGCTATTGGAAGAAATATAAAATGCTACTCTGTAGTTCCTGTTGAGAATATGCAGGAACTCCAAATGATCAGTATTAGACCAGAGATACCTGAATGATTCATTATTCCAATAGTGCACAGTTCTGGTACAAAGTGTATGTTTTTATCATATGCTTAGGGATTTGTGCAAATCCACATGTGTTTAAAAATTGACTGTGGCCAGTGTTGTGTTACCATCCAACAGTTGTCTTGCACAATATAATGTATGCCAGCAGGCATTCCCAATGACCCAGCTAGTTCATAATTAGAAAAGGTTAGTCCAGTCTTTCCTGGCCACCTGTATGTTGGCTTTGTAACCTTCCAAATGGAAAGAGCAAAGATAGATTCTTCTATAGGCTGGAAATCCTGTAAAATGGACCACCCATATTAGAGAATCTTCTGCTTTAATAGACCATTGTTGGTTTACTGAGCAAAAAAATGTTTTGTTCTTGCTAGAAATAGCCTCCAGCAAACAAGTTTTCCTCAGCTCATGTTACATTAGTCAGGTATGAACATTAGAATCATAGAACGATTGGTGCTGGAAGGGACATTACAGGTCTTCCAGTGAACCTACATAGTCATATCCAGAAATCCATTTTAAGTACTAGCAATGAGATAAATTTTTACAGCTAGTGATTAATAGGGCCAATGATGCTGACTGACAAATTTGGCAAGAAAAACAACAAAGGGTTTCTATAACTGGAATTATGTTTTTCAGAACACTTAATATTTGCTGCAGCTGCATTCTGTCTCACAAATTATGACTTACTGCCACTCACAAAGTCCTGATGAAGAAACAACACTGAACAGCATTTCATTCAGTTCTTTATGAAATACTTTTATAACCATCAGACAGTGTACTACTGAAGGTTATCAAGATTTCTACAATCATATTTATCAAAGGACATCAAGGATCCCTATGAGGCTCGACATTATCTGCAAAGTCTCTGATGGAGGGGAAAAAAATCCAGCACAAATGTTATAAGTATATAATATTCTACTCCAAGTAGAGTATGAGGGCAATATGGTGCAGAATTGGATTCAGAGCTGGCAGCACACTGAGTGAGGAGCCATCTAAACTAAGCCAGCAGCAAACATTGAGAATAGGAGATGTTTTTTAAACCCTATTTATTTTCATAACTTCTCTTTTGAGTTTATAGCAATGAACCTTCTCCAACTGGGATGGCTTTTAAAAATTAAGCAATACTGGGGGATTTTATAGATAGCATTTTTTTTAAACTTTCAGACAGGAAAGAGTAGTTTAGGTTTTTTTTTTACTGTATTTCTATCTGTACCACTTGTCTGGGATTTGAGAATGTCAGTTTTAGTTCTCTTTCTATCTGAAAAAAAATCACTCCCACATTTCTCACTTTTATTCTAATTTGTGTTATGTTTTAAAACAATTTGCTTTATTGATTTGATTCGTTTCAATGGCTATGAGTGATAGGAAGTTTAGCCAGTCTTGTATTTTTGCTCTGCTCAATATTAACCATGTTAACAGTGGTGAATGTACTCAGTCTCCACTCTGATAAGCCACTTTTTCTATTGAAACTCTGTTTTATCAATTACAGCCACCTGTTTTCTCAAATCCTCCATTACATATAAGCCTGATATGGAATATGAGCAATGTAAAAAATAAGTTTTTTAGAGTCATAGTCTGGAAAGAGTCAGAATGGACAAGACAGAGACAAAATGGAGTGTTCTGCCACTAAGGTGAGAGAGGTAACACACACTTAGACAATATTTGCATCCCTTACATTAAAGAACAAGGTATTAAGTCATCCTGTTAAAAGGCAAAGCAGGAAAATTGTGTTCACAACTTCAAAATTATACATGTGGGACACATTTGCAAGCATAAATTCTTCAGTTAGCTTGCTAGACTCTGCTTATTATTGTTATGATGATGCTAATGTTTTACTGTGGATGATATAAAAGTCTGTTTTAGGGAACATCATTTTATGTTGCCCATCTTGTGTACTTCGCTCAGATTGCTCAATCACTTGAGTCTCACATTAGGACACACATATAGAAGCCCAAGTATAAATCTGTCATCACTTGCACTATGAATCTGAATGTTTTAAAGGTTTTTCTTTTCTATGTTGCAACTGTTTTAATTTGAACAGGAATATGCAGCATTTCAAACATCAAGAGGCTTTCTGCTTTTCTAATTTCCCAATGTATAGAAGTATCATTTGGGGGTTTCAGTACATTACCTTCATACTATGCTGTTTCTTCCTGTTTAGAAGAAAATGCAGTCATATAAAGCAACAATAAAAAATATACCCAGTATCACTTTATTTTACTAATTCTGCAGGTGGACATCTGTAAAGTTCACTTCTAAACAGGATAAGAGATTTCCCAGCTGAGAAGATGTGATGTTAAAATAAGGTTTTTCTTCCTGCTAAATAAATGCAGCTCCCTCCTCCTAAACCCAAACAAGCAAACAAACAAAAAAATCAAACAACCCCCCCCAAACAAAAAGAAAGAAACAAACAAACAAAAACCCTCCCCTAAACCTAACTATAAAAAAGGAAATTTTTAATGAAGAAAATATTTTATAAAGTATAATCTCTTTATACAGCAGAGGTGACTTCTTACTCATTGTCAGGTGAATCTGGTCCTTGACTGTTACGGAAATGAGAATATGATTGATATTTTTCAGTTTTCCTCTCAGGGCGGAACTGGTTCTTTATAAATTGCTCATGATCTATGAAAGACTGCTCTTTCCCAGTGTTGCAAATAACAGCAAGATATATATAGAGCACCCTGTTCTGCAGATTAATTCTGATGTGTGCAAAGCTCCGTTTACATGAATTTCACCTTCTAAGCTAGCAGCTCGATTTCCATCTCCTTGTCTGGGTAATAATTCTTATTTTTCTCTCTTTAGCTTGGTCCCTGCCAGTTTTTAAATATTCATCAGTTATGATATTCATTGTCTGACCATTATTCCTGGCCAAGCTTCCAGGCAACAAATGAACCCCTAATTCATTTGGAGCATGATCTATTTTCCATTTAAACCATCGGTAGCTTAGGGAAGCTATTGATGAGAACAAGATTCCAAAGACACAACAATTTTAGGTTTCTTTCTTAAGGCTCCTCTTAGACTCTCTCCACATTAAATAGCTTTCAGCAAGTATGAGTAAGTCTTCTGGACCAAAGTAAATGAACACAAACATCATTGACTTTTGTTGAAGCTCTGTGCTGTTGTGTTCCTGCAGCTGAAGGACAAAATTCAGGTTTCATACATTAGAAACTATTATTTTGGTTCACAGAATAGTCCAATGATCTGTCATGAAGTGTAAATGTTGTTGTTCTGAATGTAGTTCAGAACAGCCTGCATTTGATTTACTGGTTCTACAGAAGTCATGAGGATGAACAGGGGACTTTTAAGAAATCTTGAGTTGTAGATAGTTGCTTGTTCTAAAAAACAAGTATATGGAAATAAATGCTACATTTGAAAGATAAATAAAATCATAATTAAGGCTCATCCATAAAATCTATCACAGTATAACAGATCATATAGTAATTTTCCAGATAACCTCCTAATATAACTAGCTGCCTTACTATTTAACTCTACACAGCATTATAAGACAAAGCAGCTGCTATTGACGTTAATATTTTATACCAAATCACAATAGGATTTCCAACATATCCAACTTCCCTGCAGAAGCCATTAGGGAAAACAGCTTGTGATTAATTTCAACAGCATGTCAACCTGTGATAAAAGAAAGGGAGCCCCCAAACCCAACAAGCTCACTTGTTATGAATGACTGTGTGTGAAAAACTTGCAGAAACACATGATTTAAAAGAACTGACTCATGGATGTGCCAGCCAACTAGGAATTGCAGTGTAGGAGGTCTTTCTGAGACCTTTCAGCAAATGTTATTGTAATGCTGTTGCACTGCCTAGAGGCATTGAAAAAAGCTTAACATATCATTGCAGAGTGAAAACATTGATAAGATGAATGAAGTATAACAGAACCTAAAGAAAAAAAATTTTGCATGTTTTTTTCATAACTCAGGAAGGGTTTGGTAGCGTCTTTCTGCAGGAAGCTTTAGGTTAGAGGTCAAATATCCAAAAAAAAAAAAAAAAAGAAGAAAAAGAAAAAAGAGCTCTTAAAGGGGGTAAAGAAGTTTTGCTTGTATGCTTTGTATGCTTAGGGCCACAGAAAGCCCGTCTGTATGAACTGCACACAGCCATTTTGGTATTTCACAAGTAAAATATGTAACTTCAGTAACTCTGAAATATGAAACTGCAGTAACTGAGAATCTGTACATGTGGCAAATGCATTTATATTTAAGTGCATTGCTACATTTGTATTATGTATCTGCTTTGCTAAAATGAGCTTGGGAAGTCATAATCGGTTTTCCTAGGTTATCAATTTTTCTTCATAAAGTAAAACATTTTCATCTGCTCCATTCTCATTCTATCCTCACCCTCTGTTTATTCCTGTTTTGTAGTGGCTTGACAACTAGATCAGGAAGGTAAAAGACAGCTAGAGGGGGATAGATAAGGAAACTTTGACCTTCCCCCTCCCCAACAGGAATTATGGTAATATATAAGAAGAACTGAGAAACTTGTTCAGTTTACCTTTACTATAGTGGTTGTATGAAATGTGGGTGAAAAATACTTCTTGAAAATTCATATCTGAAAAGAACAATTTAAAAGCCTTCAAATATTTTATTTCAATAATCTGAGCTCTGGATTTCTGGGTATATTTTCTGAGACATAGAAGCTGCATGTCATTGGCCCCACACCATGTACTTAGGTATTATTCTGTCTGTTGCAGAATATCACAGGAGTTAAACTAATCACAGCAATAACCTTGCTTTCTGCTGTCATCAGAATCTTTCTTTGTCATCTTGATTGCTCTGAAAAAACAATGATACTGCATTTGGCTCAACAGAGGCACTCTTGAAAGAATTTAGTGTTCTTTCTGCAAGATGACATTTGTCTTACAGAGCTGAAATGGAGTCATCATTTCATTTCATCTTGATTGAGTAGAAACATTCTGAAGGTACATTTTGAACTTGCCTATGTCTTATATTTGCTGCTTTGTTAGAGTTCCAAGACTAGTAATAAGCATATGGCTTGATCTTGACTGAATACCAGACATTTCATGATCTATTACTTTAAGGTAGTATCTGTATGATTACTTTTTGAGTGATGAGTTCAGGCGGCTTGATTAATCAGTATCCCTTTACATTGCTTAGAAACTTTTGTTTTCCTTGGGAAGTTTGGCTTTCTCACTATATCTGACCTTAAACTTCTCTGATGATCTTCCTTCCAGAAGGAATTGAAGTTCCTATCTGATCAGCTGGACTGAATTAAATTGCTGTGCCTTTTCAGTTTGAGACACTAGGGTAGATAAGCTGTGTTTATGTCCTTTTGACTTAGTGCCTTGGAAAAATAAAATATTTCTGTGGAAGTTACTGTCCAGAACATTGCATATCATATTCCAAGATCCTTAGCAGCATACCAAATTGTATCTAATGCCAGAAACTGAAAGCGGTGCTTCTGCTTGTCTGTTCAGTTAAGCAAGAAAAAACACACATCCGGTGATGTGACTGACATTTCACATTTTATGTCCTGACATATAAACTTTCATTTGGATATTTCATGAACAATTCCTGAAGTATGTATAAACAGTGCTATTTTTGCTAGATTCCTGGCATGCAAAATTCATAGCAATGAGATTATTTAGATTTGATTCCTTTAACTGCATGCATTTGATCACATTTGTCTACCAAGACTATTACCATTAGTTGGACCATATCATAGTTTTCTTGACAGTTGTTGACAGACATATTAAAAGTCAATATTATATCATTCATGACTGGTATACTTTTAATAAAATACAAGTTATCTTATAAAAGTCAATAAATTAAGGAAAAATAATGTCATCACCCGCATATGATACCCATATAATTCCTCTCTTTGTGTTAATCTGTTTTATTTAACCTACCATAATTACATGCATCACTTCCCAGCAATTGCTCCAGAATAATCTCTCATGATTTTTCAGAGCCACTGTTACCATTATGTCATTTTGAATGGCAAGAATTTATATCAGCCTTCTTTCACTCAGTTTGATGTGAGTGAAAGATAAACATGTTATTCTGCCTATAAAACAATGAAGTAATAGCTGGGTTCTCCTTTTACTGAGATATTTTCCATTTATTTAAGGCACCATCTTGCAGTTCAAGTCTATTTTAGTAAGGTGATAGGTTTTTTTCTTTTGCAAGAACAATAGCTTTGGGGATTTTTTATTTTTTTAATCTGTGTCAGCTATTTCTTAGTATACTCACTGCCCTTAAAACTATTTTGCAAACTATAATCAGCCGATGAGGATATTTGCTCCCTGTGCACAGTCAAAAATAATTTATATCCAAAACTACAGAAAAACTTAGCCACAGATTTAATAGCTACACAGCTTAGAGCACAATTGGATATGGACAGTGGCCTTATTTTCTGTGCAAGACACAAATTGATTGTATATGGAAATTCCTAATAGGCTGAGGTAGCTAATTGTCAGAAATACCTTTAAGGAAATTATGTTGTATCTCATCAGGACAGCCAAGGAAATTTACCTTCTTGTTTTGGATTTTTTTCCTTCTTATTGTTTAGCTGTGTTTTAAGTGTTTCAAATCAAGAATGTGAAAATTTACTGTAATTTTGTTGGTCATTAGCAATTAGATAAGACTAGCTGTGACTGTAGAGATGCAACACACAAAATATTCAGCAGACTGAAACATTTGTTTGGTTTCATGATCTGATTTCTGCTTTTGGGAGTCAGTCAAGAAAAAGACAGGAAGAATGAAAACAACTTCTCAACTTGGTGATACCATAAAGATTCTAATTTTATGTTTTGATTATCTACCCCTTTAAATTAGAGAAAGGGCTACTTAAGAGCTAAACTGGTCCTTTTAAAAGTAATTTTTTTTCCAAGGTTTTCAGGAGTTCTATCAAACCTGAGACAGAGGATTGATAGCCTGTTTTAGCTGTAGACAGACAGAGAAATCCACGTATAGGGCTAAAAGATTCTGTAACCTTTGCAATAGGAGAGAGATCATAACCAAAAGTAGAGGAAGGAGTGATCTTTAGCAAGACACCTTGCATAGGGAGCTCAATTTACTGAGCTGTTTCCCAACCATGGAAGCTGAAGTTCCATCTATATTGCTAAATGAAAGTCCAGAGATTGATCTTTTGCTGAAAGGCTGACTGCTGCCAGCTGGCTATGGTCCACAGTGCTTAGGGCTAGCCACCTCTGTAAAAAATTTGTCTTGGAGAGAGTGAGCCGGAGTATTCCAAAAAGGAAAAGGAGCCAGGAAGTGCTGTTAACAATTAGGCATTAAGGGTCATATGGTCCAGTGCTGACCTTAGTCTTTGGCTCTCTTTTTAATACAGTACAGAGGTATCCAGTCAAATCTAGCCTGGGATTATCCACTGGAAGCCATCTGATTCTCCAGATGAGAGAAGGACATTTCAAACAGAGATCAGTACCAATAGTGTTTGACTAGTTCCAGTATAAGAGTCCAGATCCAACTTATGTCAATTAGAACAAAAATGAAATAATGTATTTTTTTAACATATTATCAGAAATGTTTCTTATGTCCTTCCTGATCTACAATGTTCTGTTTTACTTTGTTTTTAGTTTTCAATATTATAAACAAAGATTATATTGAAAGCTTGAACTGACTCCATGCTTAGTTATATATTTGATTTTGAATTCTTCTGCTGAATGTAATGAGAATATTAAGAAATATTAAGAGCTTTGCTGGATTGGGACCAAGATTAACATTGCTAGATAGACTAAGCTATATTTTACATAAGCTTCAACTGAACATTCATAGTCTTTGTAATGTTGAAAATGAAAATCAGTCCCAGCTAAGTAGACTGCAGATATTACACAGTGTACCACAGCAGGAAGGGTAAGTTGAAGGTTGTCAGTTTGCTTAATGCTGAATGAAAGCAAAAGGCTGTTTCTAAATGTTTGAGATAATAGGACCATCATGGATCTCAAATGCTCTTTGGCAGCATAATACATTTCTAAAGCCACATAATCAAAGGGTGGGGAAGCAAATGATCAATTTTAACAGACAGACTAGAATTTGGACCTCTGTGTTAAACTTACGTGTTTCATACATAATTTAGCAAATGCCTTTTTCTTATACGTATTCTTATATATAAAAAAATACACTATTTCTTTAGACTTTGGTGATTCAGTAATTTTTCTTTTTTCTTCTATATTTGTTTGATTTCTCCCCAGAGAATCTTTTTTTGCCAGAGTTTTCCTTCTGGTGAAACAACCTTTCCAACGTTTCCTCTGAAAGGCTTTAATAGGACTAATTGTCAAGCTGTTTGAAGGCATGTATTGCAAAACTAGCCCTTTCAAAACCAATATTTTATTTCCTAGTCTTGAAAATAATACATTTGATACATTTTTATTAATGGTCATAGTTTTTATTATTATCTCCTGGTGACTTGTAAACTCTCTGGAACTGGGACACTTTGCATTAGGTGCTATAATGCTTCTCCTAACCTTATTGGAGTGCAAATAAATACTGAAAGAAACATCAAAAAGAGCAGAAGCAAAACACATTGAAAGGTTAGTTTTGTGGCCGACAACACCGCTCTAGAGGTATAATTTCAGGAAGGGAAATTGTAGGATGTGATGTTTTAAGTGCTTAAATAAAGTAAAAGGAGAAAAGGGTATGCAAATTAATGAAGAAGTTGTAGGGGAAAAATAGGTCAGAAAGGGACTGCTGGAGTGAAGTCAAGCCAAAGGTACTCTGAGAAGAGAGGTCAGAGGGAACTGGACTGAAGTGCTTCAGGACAGAGCAGAGTGGTTCCTATCAGACCCCAGCCTTAAGGGGTTTTAAAAAAAATCTGTTTCAGCTGATTGCATACTCATTCTCTTTAGACTGAAGTGGGAAAGAAATTCTTTAACTATTCAGCTTTAGAACCTCCTCTGTGTGAAGTCTAGTTCACTACAATCTTTATATTAGAAGAGAAATCATTGAGGTGATTAATAATAATGTTGATTAACTTTTTTTTTAAAACCATCAACAGTGTCAGTGTTGAAAAACATGCTTGTAACCAGTATGTGGACTTGGTTCATTTGCAGAGTTGCAGATTAAGGATGTCATATATGCATTGACACAGCTCCTGTTGTAGTTTATTTTCCCAGTGATCCATGTGAGGAAGGTCTCTGTAAGCATGAAGTGATACAATCATTAATAACTTTAGTAATCTTTGTAAATGGTTCATGGGTAAGGACAATTTATCATGTATTTTGATTTGGTCAGAGTCTAGAAAGTGATGACAATACAGTTAATGTAAGAAATATAATTTTCACTTAAATGTTTCTGTGTTTTTAATCATGTCATGTCATGGAAAAGTAACAATAAAATCTGCATGAAAGAATATTTACTTCATGATACAATTGCAAAACTTTATCTGTGTTTTTCGTGATGTTTGTTTAAGTCTTGAAAAAATTTGGCAATGACTGTTTGGTTTTATATCTTTACAATCTAAACCAGTATTTTTACCATCAAAAGTAGTACATACATAATCATGTTGTACAACTTCATGGTGAAGAATCTGATAGTAGGAAAATAGACATAGACACACACATGTAATTGTGTTACATAAAGTGCATAAATTAATGGCAATTTTGACTTTTAGTGGGAAATAATTCTTAGGTGAGCTAGTTATTTGGAAAATGGGTCATATTTTGCTGAGGTATTTCAGGACTTTTGAAAACTCTGCCCAGTAAAATGAGGACCCCAAGATACCAATCTAATTGAAATTAAAATTTAAAAATAATAAGAGTGTACATATCAAATTTCATGCATGACCAAGATCCTGTCTGTGCAGGTCTGTTTTCTAGTGTTAGAAATGTTGTGAATTGTCCATTATGGAGGGTTGTTCCCATTCAATTGCATTTTGAACTTAATGTTTTTTCATGCAGTTTCACACACGTTTGCCAGATGTAATTCATATGCTGGTTGGGAGTGTCTGTTAAGCTAATACACAATCTTTTATTGTTTATCTTATATAACATGATAGTGCTCATTTCATTTTTCAGTAATGTTCTTGTTTGGGACAAAAATTACGTGAGTTACTCTCATAAAAAGAATTTAAAATTCATCCATCAGATATATAGTTTAAGTTATAGTTTAAGAAACTTTAAGTTATATTTACAGTTTAAGAAATCGTGGGTTTCCTGGATGAAATTACCCTTACCTGTGTGCACAGACTAATGTGAATTTTGAAATAGAACATGAATCACAAAATCACAGAATAATTTATGTTGTGAGAGACTTCTTGGCATCATTTAATTCGACTCCCCTCTTGAAGCAGATCAGGTTGATGAGGGCTTTTTCAAATCTTGAAGACCTCCACGGAGGTAGATCCTGGGCCACTGTTTGACCATTGTCACCATGTAAAAATTTCCTTTTATCTAATGGGAATCTCCCTTCAGCAAGATGTGTCTATTTCATAGTCTGTTTCTCTTGAACACTAAATGTGTTGGGGGCTGTACTTGTGTGCTGAGGACAGATGTGTGCAGATGATGTGGAATAGACCACACTTGCTACATTCAACAACCTTGTTCTGCAGAAGTAGGAGGTTGCACCCAAAATTTGTTGTTGATGGCTCCTAGCCCATGTCAACTCTTATCTAGTCCTCAGAATGGTTTGGGAGTAGAATCTGAAGGCCACGAATATACACAGGACATACCAGAGATTCTGCTTGTTTAACAGTACGGATCAAGTTCCAGAGCCTGGAACTGCTGAAATTAAATATCTTTTCCCTTCATACAAACTCCATTTTCCATGTCACATCATCAGTTCCCCTTGGTGGGACATATCACAGTTTGTAAACTTGGGGACTGGCTTTTCACTGAGGAAACTCAGTCTGTGGGGTGAACTAATCCATTTTTGTCATAGAATCATAGAATAATTTGATCTGGGAGGAACCCATAAAGGTTATCTCGTTGAATCACTCGGCAATGAGCGTAGACATTTTCCACTAGATCACAAAGGCTCCTCCAACTTGACCCTGACTGTTTCCAGGGATGGGGCATCTTCCACCTCCCTGGACAGCCTTCTCTAGTTCCTTCATTGTAAAAAAAAAAAATCCTATTTTTTATCTAAATCAACTCTTTGGTTTAAATCCATTATCCCTCGTCCTGTTGCAATAGACTTTGCTAAAAATGTCCCCATCTTTTCCATCAGCTCTGCTGAAGTACTGAAAAGCTGCAATAAGGTCTCCCCAGAGCCTTCTCTTCAGTCTGAACAATCTCAGTTCAGCCTTTCTTCACAGGAGAGCAGCTCCAGTCCTTTAATCATTTTTGTGTTCCTCCTCTGAACTCACTTCACCAGTTCCAGGATTTCCCTGTGTTGGGAGCTCCTGAGCTGGATGCAGGACTTCAGGTGGGGTCCCATGGAAGTCTAGAAGAGGGGAAACATCACCTCCCTCAACCTGCTGTGTTTCTTTTGATGCAGCCTGGAACATGATTGGTTTTCTGGGCTGCAAGTACATCTCTGCTGTCTTTCAAACTCTTCTCAGCTGCTGCTGACTTGCCCCTGTATTTTGATCAGGTCTTTTTCAGGTTTCACAGAGACAGATGCTGCAGCTGGGCTATGTTTAAAGTGTTTGCACAGCTTTACCTATATCATCTGTCAGACACTGTTACATGTATTTGCAAAATGTTTACAAAACTATCCCTGCACAATGCTCTTTTCATGACCAGATGTCATGATAAAGAGTTTGGAAGAAATTTTTTGACTGCCTCTTAGCACTTATCAAAATGTTTATTTTAATGTAACTCTTTAAATATTGCCAAACATTAGTAGCTAAGAGAGGGCAAATCAACCAGCCGTGAATTGTTATTTTTCAGAAATTAGCCTAAATGATGCAGTGTATTTTCCCTTAGTGGGTTCTAAAGATAGAGGAGTTATCATGAAAAATGAGTGACTTAGATGTACATTGCAATTTTAAATTCTTAGAGGTCTAGTAGGTTGTTCAGGTCTCAACTAAATGAATAGGTTGCTCAAAGTCATAACAATCTATAGCTTTCCAATGACTGTTACTGAAATGAACTTACAGAAACTATCTGTTTGCTATTAAGTTTATGTAAATGAGAGAAATGCCAACTAGTGCTTTAATCAGCAGTTTTATGGGACATATACTTGATGCAGAGTTCCTATCTCAGAGTAGAACTTGTCTCAATTCTGTCTAGCTGAAAGATAGATTTTTCAGGTTTCCTCTCTCAAGAATTTTCTCTTTAGGCCCCATTAGTAGATGACTCTGACAGCCTACAGTGTACATATATCTGAATAGTTCAGAACATGTTGTGCTTGGTTACCCACAGCACTTAAGTTTTAATTTTGTATTACATTGTTCCATGTGTTATCCATGCATCTCTCCAAGGAAATGTCTATACCATTTGAATATGTATCAAACTTTTCCAGATCTATCTTCTGCAGAGACTCTCTATTGCCTTTCTGCTCAATGATTGGCCTCAAGTCTAGGGGCTGTACACTCAGAGTGTGTGTAAACCCTTGAAACATAATGGCCATTTTGTTACAGTGGGATTTCTTTATTCCAGTTTAATGGAATGTATTTTAGTATTGTACTGGTGCATTAATAATAATTGCTGCAATATGTACAGTAAGTATGTTAAAATGTTAGTTCTATTTCTAGAGTATTCTCTCTTTTTTGAAGTCTGGCAAATATAATTTAATGTGCAAATTGGTAGTAATTTTAATCCATAATGTACTTTATATCTTTACATGCTCTGTATACATATGGGAAGATAAAGCAATAAATATATATATATAAATATTATTCCCAATAACCACTGTTTGGATTGGTTGGTGAGCTTTTAGGTCCATCAGACATTAGACTGAAAACAAGTAGTCCTTCAAACCTGCTCTTTTTGTTAACATTCTTTGTTCTCCAAGTGCGCCCATTTGACCTGTGGGTTTTATTTTCTTAAAAGCACCTTTGATCCTCAATTGTTTAACTTCCTCAAATGGAATCTGAAGCAGTTGGCCAGCAAGAAGTCTGGACCAGAAATTTCATCTATCAGTACGTGTGCGTGTGTATATAAATACATATATGTAGAAAAAAACTCTCATAGTACTCTCATGCACGTATTTCTATCTATCTATCTATCTATCTATCTATCTATCTATCTATCTATCTATCTATCTATCTATCTATCTATCTATCTCCAAATAACATACATACACATCTGGAGACATATATATATATATAGATATATAGATATATATAGATATATATATATATACATGTGCACTGAAGAAAGGCTTTTGTTACTTAAGGTAGACCTTTGGTTTTCATTTCTGTGTGTCCACTCACACGCATCTCACACCAGCAAAACTAATTTCATTTCATCAGGTTTCTTTTGATTTATACTGAAACAAATGTAACAGAATTCACTTAAATCTATTATTTTACCAGCAGAATCAGTTTACAATAACTGAGACATGAGGAAAGTAAATGTCAAAGTTATTGCATGATGTATTGACTAGACTTCTGTTAGCATATTATGAACCAAATTAACTGTTTTCTCATATGGATTTGGATAATCCAATATGGAAAGTAGATTTGTATGTTATAACAAAAAAGGAAGCAAATGTCTGTTTTTGCCTAGGATATAAGTTCTGTAAACTGGGTTAAATATAACCCAGGCTTTGCTCTAGAACTGTGTGGACATCTTCACAGAAGCGATGGGTCTGTCTGAGCAAAAGAAGTCAGAAAGGATAGAGGATGTGGAAGTTTTACATGGTTTATTACTTCTTTATTGTATAAATTGGTGCGCTGTGGCCAAAAGGAAAAGACCACTATTTACATTCTGCTCTCTGTGTGTAATGTGTTTAGAGTTGTTACTGCTCTGCAGAGGTGTCCTGGGCAATACCTGTGCCCATTACTGTTTTAGAAGAGGCAGTTTTGGAGTCATGACTCTTTCTCCTAGAGCTGCAGGAGTCCTTGTTCTGAATCCTCTCAAAACATTTGGACTGCATATAACTAAGATGAGAATGTATGTCTGTGGCTTATGACTGATGATGATGAATAATGGTTTGGGAATAATGTTTGATATTAATTAAAGATAAATATGATTCATATATGCTTTTACTTTACATGACGTGGTTGGGTTGCAGTCCTGTTAGAAAGGAAACCCGGAAGAGAAAACACACCGTGGATTTTGAGTGAGCTTATGGTTTTTTGAATGAGTTTATCCTTTCTCAAATATAATGTGATATTCCATTTAGCAAGCATTAAGACAAAGTCTAAAGTAGTGTCTCATACTCTTATTATCATTGAATATATTTATATCCAGCTAACTACATTTCTTATAATGCTGGCTAGGAGTCACCTCATGGACACCTGCTTGAAGAGGGTATTTTTCTCTCTACTGAAACACCAAGTTGCAGATTGGTTTGTATATCTTCATTGTCTTTCCATTGGTCTAATGAAAATAATTAAAAATTCACATTAACATAATTTTATTTATCATTTTGGCTGCTTTCATTATAGTTCTGTCGTAGGACTTTTCATTATCCTTAGCTTAATTTATATGTGATGGTAAACTTGCTCTTTTACTTTCTTTAGTTATTATTTTGGTAAGAATACTTTATTTGTTCTACAATTTTCAGGTTTTCATTCTAGTTGAAATCCATAAACTATTATTTTTAATGCACTTTACAGCTTAATGGAAATTTGTAACAAACATTATTTGAATCTTTTAAATGCATTCTTTCCAATTTATGGATGCATTACTTAGTCCATTATGAGTCTATAGGTATACAAAGTAACATGTAATAGTAGTTTGTTAGGAAAATACTCAAATATTTCCAGACTAGGGAAAAAAAACAACCCTCAATTCAACCTCCTCTGCTTTATTGCTATATAGAACAAAACCAAGACCAAAACTAAACAAAAAAACCAAACCCAGAAACCAAACCAAACAAAAAAAAAAATAATCAAAAACCCCCAAAAATTCAATCACTAATATATTGAGATGTAACCACTTACATTAAGAGGGTTTACCAGAAAACTTTAAATTCAAAAAGTATGATAAATTTCTTTGCACATTAATTTAATTTGCCATGATTAAATTAATTAATTTTCCAGGACACCTCAGGGCTCATGGGACTCTCCATGGAGGACATCAGGGCAGGCCCCATCAGCCAGGGCTCATCCCAGCCCAGCCAGGAGCAGGGCAGCCAGGGATGTTCCATGTGATGCATCATTTTTCTTCTTTTTTCTGAAACTTTTTCTGAAACTTTCCTTCCCTTTCTCCTAAATCAGTCAATGAAAAAAAATGTGACTATATCAGTTCCATTAATAAACAGAGTATGTTTGAACATGCTTTGGATCTGTTACTGTGTGAATGAAGATGAAGCTAAATTTAATGTGTCTGTTGTAAAATGAGAATGACATTTTCTGTACATTGTGGTTTCTGAAGCAGGACTCTAACTGAGATGCTATTTAGTCATCATTATTTGCATTTTTTGCAAGTAAAAATATACAGGAATGTCTAGACATAGTGGTTTTTGTGCTTTTAGGTTTTTCTTACCCCATAACAGAAAACCTTCAATTTTTGTTATTACATAAAAATATACACTGTTGGTACATTAATCAAAGCTGTTAACCAAGGATCATGTTTGACAGATTATGCTAAGGAAAGATTTGACATGAGAAGAAAGTCCTGAACTGAAAGAACAGTTATAAATTAAATAACCTGAAGACTCATGATCAGAAAGTGAATGTCAAGCCACTTTGACAGAGTCAAGGATCCATGGAGAACTCTGTGTAATGTTTTGCAGGACCCTAGAAAACAGATGTCTCCACATTCCAGTGAGGAGGAGGGATCTCTGCTCAAATACCTCAATAGAATGGAAGATGGAATAAATGGATCATTTCATAAAGTGGTCAGAAGTTGAAGGAACAACATTAAATGGCAGAGCTGCAGAAAGTATGATACATAGCATGTTTTAAGACAATGTACCATTTTTTCTCTTTTGCCTTTTTCATGAATAAAACTAGGAATCTGACTATTTGCTGTGCATGTGATTGACTGAAACCAAAGCCACTAGATATATTTTAAAGGGATCAATAAGAAGCTATGAAAAGCTACTAGCTTTCCAAATACTATTCTGATTCTTAATTTGTTTTTGTTTATATCATGATGCCCCTGACATGTAAGTAGTGTGTCTGTAACTGTAATTTCTAGAGAATTTAAGTCCAGTTATTCTAGCATTTCACAATAATTACCAGGCTCCTATTTAGCTCACAGTATCTTTTGTATTAGTTTTCACATGAATACCTTCAGGAAAAAAAGCTAGAAAGATGTTAGGAGTATATAAATGTTGAAATGCTAAATGGCTAAACAATATTGATTGACAATATTTCCTGTAGCTGTTAGAATTTAAGCCCTTCCTTAAAAGCAAACAAGTCAGCCTAACATAGGTTTATTTTTTGCTACAGTATAGTGTAATTTGAAAAGCCTTGAAGACCTCAATTGCTTATTATGGTTTTGTGTATTTAAAGACAGTATTTTAAGGGCATATAATATAAATACATATCTAATCTTTATATTCCTTTCCATATAAAGATATATAATGCTTCAAATACATTTATATTAACAATCTAACACTTGGCCCTTCTTCATAAGTTCAGAATGAAGAATCCAGTCAAGTGTAAAATTAAAGATAGTTTTGTTGTCTTTTGTGTGTTCCTGTCAAATTTTACAAGATTGATTGTCATTTAGCTGCTCAGCAGTTGCTTTAAAATAGTAAGGCACAACCAAGAAAATGGCAATGTACATGGCATAGAAGCTATATCATGAGAGTAGGCTTCATTTGGCCATGTAAAAGTGTCATTTACCTCCACATCTGAGTTTGTATTCTAGAATGTTTCCACAGTCAGTAAAAAATGGTCAAATAATATGTTTAGATGCACACGAGTCTATGAGACCAGATGTGATTCATCCAGGTCTACTGAGGGAAGGGGTGGAAGTTCTCACAGAGCTGCTTTCCATCAGTTATCATCAGTCCTGGCAAACTGGTAATGTTCCAGTTGACTGGAGGCAACTAAATGTGATTGATGCCCACCTACAAGAATGGCCAGAAGGAGGTTTCAGAGGACAACAGCTCTCTCAGACCTCTCTTATGAGAACTCATTCCACTTGAGCTCTTTAAAGATCACAAGATTTGAGATGGATCCAGGGAGGCAACTCAGATGTTTGAATAAAAAATATCTAAAAGTTACTCACCTGGCCCTAGCAAAGTGTCTAATAGAAACTTAGTGTAAGACCTAATCACCACAGATAAAGAGAGAATTTTTCCTCAGATAAGCAGTTTCTAAAAAAGTTTCACCATGGGTAGGGAGCCATTACTATTGATAGGAACATTAAACTTAAATGTGTTTGGTTTTCTGCATCTCTGAGACACCAGAAGAAAGGAAAGGACAAAATAAATGCAAATCCACTCTTTCATAACTAGACATTGAGTTAAACAAGAAGATTTGTGTTTTCAGTTCTCTGTTCCCAAGTTTTGCTTTGTTTATATTTTGTGACTGGAATGAAAAAGTGGAAAAATCTGTGTCAGTCTAGGACAGAGAGTTGCTACCAGAGAACTAACATGCCACTGCCAATCATGTTGGCACTGTGTTCTTGTCTAATGGTTTACCAGGTTGACTTCTGGCTCCTTCCAGATATTTTGTATGCAGGTAATAAAAACATTCCCCTGGGAAATGAGCCACATGTATTTCAAAATCCTTAGGCTGTTTGCAGTCCAGGATCTAGAAATGCTTTTTTTTTTCTGAATGCTTTCCTGTCCTCCACCAAAATCTTTTGTATTCTCACTTGTTCTGCACCATAACAGAAATGCAGTAATGTTTTCTGATGTTTCTTTTTGAGCTCAAAATAATCTAAGTGACCAGTTTTACAGTGTGGCCTCATAAACGATTGTATTAGGGATGATGAATATGGCATTAGTGTGAGAATGAGCACTAAAACAGGGAGAGGAAAATGGACTTCTTTAGCTAACTCTTCTACGAGAGAGAACACATTGTATAACTGCACCCCTTGTTAGAGGAAATGAAGATTTACTAAGCCAAGTATTTGAATTATTTGGCTAATAATTGAATTGATTAACTGTCTAAAATAATTAGCTGCTGATAGATATATAGAAGGATTATTTTAGCAGAGATACTGTGACTAGAATGTTAGAATTCCTTACCAGATGTGGTTTTTGATGCTATGGGATCTATTTTGACAGGACTAACACATTGTTAATGGTCAATCAGATTAATTCAACATGTAAATAGGAAATATTTTGTTGGGTTTGATTACCCATTTCAGCTGTATAATAAGGGCTGTTATGAGAACTTTATTTGTATATTTATTGCTTTACAATGTAAAGCTCTGAAGCACGAGTAGACCTTGTGCAAACTCCTTAAAGTGAATTATGCTCAAGGTTAGACAACCTTGTTAAAATTTATGAAATATCCATATGTGAGTTATTCTAAAAGGGTAATATAATGGAAGCAAATGCACTCTGGCTGTTTTCACTGATGTCGACAGATGTTTTCATATGTACTCATATGATAAGAGCTACATTAGAAAGAATGAACAAAATGAAACCCATACTTCTTAGTAGCTGCTTGCAAGTGAGCAGCAAACTTCAGGGATTCATGGAAACCCAGAAAAACCCATTTTATAAAATTGATGACAAGATCAGAGGTTTCTCAAAGCAACTTACTGACTTGCACAATAAATATGAAGCAGTAAACATGCCAGGATCCCACTGCACTATACAGGTAGAGCAGTTGCTATATCTTGATAGGAGAGTACTTTTTTTAAGTAACCTGTACACTGGATGTGATATATGGTTCTGTGTGCTGTATCTCCACAAATTTATTTTTATTTTGGAAACATTTCTACTAAACTTGAAAACTACTGATTTGGGAGGAAATCTGTTGCTGATTAGACTGATTCACAGAGCGATACTGTACCTTTTTAAAGTGGTAGTTCACATATATATGCTTTGCCTAGGCATAAATGGCAGTCCTGGGATTTAATCTACTGCTTGCTTTTGTCCCTTTTGTTCTTCTAGTGCACTGAGGAGGAAGTGTCCTTACTTTTATTTCAAATTCACATCTGTTTCTCCAGTTGGATAAACTTCTAAGGTTTAAATGCGATGGTGCAGCTGCTGCCCTTTTGCTCATGCTGTCTCCTTCTTTGGGAAATGAAAATTACTTTTCTCCTTTTTACAGAACAAAGACACAAATACTTTTCTTTGGGGGCTAGTTTTCATCAGGCTCTTCTCACACTCAACTAGATAGTAGGGCAATTCTCAGAACACCTTTCCATTCCTGTGCAAGGTTCCTTCACTCTTCCCTTGTTTAACTCCCAAAAGAGAGAAGTCACCACACAAGTTTGAAGCCAAAGACATCTTTTCCCATAACTGTGGGTAAGCAAATTGTATTGGAAGGTGGAATAACAGAAAATAGTTTGCACAGTCTCTTGGACACAGAAAACTGTTTATTTATGATATGCAAATGAACCAAAGTTTATTTTGCAGACCACAGCGCTTTAAAATATTACTGCAAGCTTTCATGGTCACACAGAAAAATGTGTTTATATATGCCATTTTTTGTCTCAAGCCATCTTGTAGACATGTCTGATCCTTTAGCTTTCTTCACTTTCAAATACAGGGTGACTTGTGCTCGTGTGGGAGGCTTAGGGAGGCATTTTTCACAGTGAGACACTGCAAACTGAAAACATGATGGGAAGTTAATTACAGTAATTCCCTCACTGAAATGTTTTAAAACAAAAAAATACTATAAATGATGATTTCATGTTCTTTCAGCTTACTGATAATACACAGTAATAGTTTCCTATGAAACTATTACTAGTAATAGTTTCCTATGTATTATTCTGCACTCCAGTGCAGTTTGAAGGTGATTTTTTTTTACTTCCCTTAATACTGTTTTGTAACACTCCTTTGTGTTTTGGTGTGTATGCCAGGATACTGCTGGAATTAAGAATGGATGATTTCGGTACCCTGAGAGAACTAATGAAGATTAGTGTAAGTACTTCCATGAGGCATGAAAATAGTGAGATTTTGGAGAGAAGATGACAAATCAAGGTTAAATTTTGCCTCCACAGACGAATGAGAGTGTAGTCAAATTATCTAACAAGGGCTGTAGAATTCTTTTCTAAGGGAAATAGAAAAATCTTCTTCATTACATTCCTGTGATTTGTTCTAGTCCTGCTGACACAGGCTATTAAAAACCTTGTTTATGTTTTAGAGACTTTTTAAAGAGCACTTTGGAGCTTTATAGTGTTTGTAGAATGTTCTTTATAGTTAAAATTACATGCTGAGATGGCAGGCTGCTGAGCTAATATATTGTTACACTGATTAAATTGATTAAAAGCTTCATTTTTGACAGGCAAATTGTAGAGGCTTAGATTTCTTTATTGCACATTTCAGTAATTCAGCTCATGTCTTGTCCTATCTAATAATCACTTCTTTGCCTCCCTGTTTAGGAATCATCTCAGCAGCGGGTACATTTTCAAACAGCATATTAGCTTCACATCTGAATTACATGAGTCACAGTGCATTGGCATTACAAAAGCCTTATTCAAGGTAATGGCTTATTCAGTGAAACACTTGAAATTTATTCCGTTTTGTTTTTCTGTTTTTTTCTTGTTATACTGTGAACAAAGAAAGGGACCCTTGATTTTTAGATTAGAAAATAAGAGATTGCTCTTACCATAGCTGTGGATTGACAGCAGAGGTCACAGTGCAGAAACATTTTATGTCCTACTCAGAACAACATATGCTTAAAAATGTGTGAGAGAGCAGACCAAAAAGCTTACAAGAAATTACTGAAGACATAACAGGCAGATAAAGAAGAGGATTCAGAAATTTAAATCAGCTTCAGAGGAGATTTTTTGCAATAAATATGGAAATAAGATGAGGGAGGGTACTTAAAAAAAATTAGTAAACCTAAATTGCTCTAAATAAATATAGAAGCCTAGAAACCAGAATTGTCTTCTGATGGCTGTGCAAAGTGCAAAGTGTTCACAGCTTGCAAACAGGACACTCTGAAGGCAGTCCAAAAATTTGAGTTGGCTGCTGATAGTACCACACAGATAGGGGTATTCAGTGCCAGATACAAACTGTACTTCTTCACAGCACATTCTTTGTTTGATACAGGCATTAAGCATTTTTCAGGGTAAAAGCAGACTTTTTTAGCTAAAGATCAGTGCCCATCACAGTGGCTCTATTAAAGGAAGAATTCACTGCTTGTTTACATAACAGCATGCAAAGTTAGAAGGTGGAGTTGGTCTACCTGGTTCAGACTGAAGCTCTGTTAGCTCAGTACCCTGAATTGATGACTGTGTTCAACAGATCATATAACCCAGCTTCTGGTTATTCCAAGATTAAAAACTTCTGAGGTGGAGGTGACACTCTGCTTACTCTATTCAGATGCCTCTGATGAAGCTTGTCTTTGGATTTCACTCTTTGGAGCTATTCACTGTGTTGGCCACATGGTATCTTGTGACACTGAATTCAACAACTGAGTTATGTTCCATTTTAAACCTGTCATTTCATTTTGAAACCTGTTTTTCTTTTGTTTTGATTAATGATAATTAATCATTTCACTTCTTTCTTTCATCCTACTATACATCATGTCAAAGAGCTCTGGCCGTCTCCATGCATTATGTTGGTAAAACATCCCAAATACAGACAGCAATGTTTCCAAAACTGCTCTAAAACCACTGGCAGCTGACAGAGAAATTAATGCAGACATAAAGACAGTTTAAATGCTGGTATCTTTCCCTCTGCAAACAGAAATCTAAAAGGTGAAGTACAAAGAAAAAAATAGCTTGGATTTTGATTTGAAAAGAGGTAAAGAGGATATGGGAAACATACAGAACCCTCAGACACATGAGAATCTGTGAGCCTGTATGTTCCAGAAGCTAGAAGTTGATATTACTGGGTCTTAATATCTATAAATGCCTCTGAAAAAATGGAGAGGGAGGAGGGATGGGAGGACCTGCTGTACCACACAGATCACTGGGATCTGTCTGATATTATCAGAATAAACAGTGTCCACAGAAATTCTGGGAAGGGAGTAAGGACTACAAAGCCTTCTTTTTTATTATTTACTTTATTTATTATTATTATTGCTTTCTAATGAGCTAGGAAAATGAAAAATGCCTGTAAAATTAATATGTGAATCCTATGTCACAAACATGCATTAAATGTGATACACATAAGGGGCAGAATAATGAAGGTTTAGATTTCATCCAGAGCAGAAATGGGAATGTGTAGAGATGATGATGGTCATCCTGGCAGCATTTTGACTAGCACCAGAAACATGTTTCTAATTCCCAGAGCTACAGCATCTAAAATCAGTCATACACAGTGCTGGGAATAATTTATAAAAGTTACATTACTTTGTAACTAATCTGTACATGTCCTAACAGGCACATCAGGTATTTTTGATCCCATCTACAAAAGATATTCTCCACAATCCACAGATTTGTAACTCATTAAGTCAACCCAGCTCTCAGCCCAGGAGTGAATTACATGCCTTTCTTTCGTATATCCTTATGAAAGAACTTGCTTAGTAGCCTCTAAAGCAATTTAAGAGATAATTTTGGAATTACTTAATCCAACAAGTATGTAGAAGGTCTCTTTCGGCTAAGTCTGTGTCAGGATAATGGTGCCTCATCATCGAATCATGGAATGTTACAGGTTTGAAGGGATCTTACAGATTATCTGGTCCCAACCCTCCATGCCAAAGGCAGGGACATTTCCCACTGGACCAGGTTACCCAAACCCTTATCCAACCTGGCCTTGAACACTGCCGAGGTGGGGACATCCACAGCCTCCCAGGCAACCTGTTCCAATGCCTCACCACCCTCATAATGAAATATTTTTTTCTACTACCTAACCTGAAATTTTTTTTCCTACTACCTAACCTCCTCTCCTCTCCTCTCAAAGGACATTTCTGTGTTTTTAAGACATAATTTGACATGCTATGTAGCCCTTAGCAGCAGCTAGGCACACACTTTAAACATTTATCTATAGTTAAAAGTACAGCACCACATGAGCCTATGAGAAAAATACAGAGTACAAAGAAAACATGTGTAAAATAGGCTTATTTTTCTTTCATCAGCCACTATAAAAGACTACACATTGAAATTTTTCATTTAATGAGGTAGAGATTTTAGTCATTTCCCATGCTGAATCATCCCACACACTGGAGATTTGTAAACTTTATTGACTCTTCCTGCTTACCCTCCTATAATCCAGAGATATTTTTTTTTCACCAAAAGTCTTCTTGTGAATAAGACATGATGCTTTAGATGACATTTTAATTTCTACATTTTGTGCTATAGCACATTTGTAAAAATACATTTATTATTTCATTAAGGAGACTGAAAGGAGAGCTGGGGGAGCTTTAAGGAAGTTATTACAAATTCTGTTCTTCTTTAGCCAATTAGCCCTCTTCTGCCTTTTTCCATATTTTGTATTGTCACCTATCATTTTAATTTTAAAGGCAAAATTTACAGAAAATGCAGAGACTACAGAATTAGGGCTAGATTTGTTGTTATGTTCCTAATCAGAATTTGGGTACAACAGCAAATTTTAAGAGCAGAGGCACATAATCAATCCTAAAATTATTCCAGACTATTTTTTTTTTTAGTTTCATCCAATCTAATTTTTCTTAAATTGGAAATTCCAACACATTTGTTTGCATATTCAGGCTAAGTTCCTTTAGATTGCTATGAGGGATGTCCACAGCCCAATTTTAAGCACCTAACTTTGTTTCTCCCTTTCTTTCCTCTAGTGAGGACTCTATGGTGACTCAGGGAATATATTTGGAATAGTCTGTGTCTTTTCAGTATCTCTCTATGGATATTGGCAAGACTATCCTCCTGTTTTTGACCTATCAATCACTTTCATTAGTAGGTGATGTAAATATTACTTTCCACAAAGGACTGGCTTTCTACTCAAGTGCACAGTTACTTTGGGATTTGGGGACCTACTGAGGATGTCACTGGTGTACAATAATATGTTTTGGATCTAGGCATGGGATAAATATAAATGTGTTTCTTTGAGTGCTCACTCTTTCTCTTCTAGTGATATGCACTTTATTGGAACCCTCTAAAGTTTTTAAATCTGGACTCAAATGAGAATATTTTTGTAAATTTTATCCTTGTGTCTCACTCTTTACAGTCTGGGTTCTTGCAATTTTTAACTGTTAGCCAATACAGAAGAAATGCTGCTTTGTCTTGGGACCTTGATGATTGTTAATACTTACAGAATGATGAATATATTTTAACAACTGTATATCCAGCTGGCTCTGGAAACCTTGGGAAACAACACAGATGTGTGGAAAAAATGACTGTAAAGGCAAAACAGAGCAGTAAACATTCTTCTGAAATATTTGTGGGGTTTTATTTTTTTTTTTGAGGTGAAGCAATTGGAGGTAATTTTTGGAACTGTATATGACAGAGACAGGAAAATTCAAATAAAGAAGTTAACATTTCTAGAATTCTTTGGAACTGAAGTGACATTCTAACAGGAATACTCTAAGGTATCATTATTAATAAGCCAAATGATGTGGACATCTACTAATCACTTCAAAATTACTGGATAATATTGGAACCAACCCTAAAGAGATGTGTTTCTTATTATGAAAATGGATGACACTCCTGGATCAGACAGCTTGCAAACATTCAAAAAAAAATCACTATCCCAGATTATTTTGGATCACTGCTGGAATCCATGTATCTCCTCTTTGCCTATCTATTACTCATCAAACCTGAAAGGCTTAAGAAAATTGCTGTTCTATATTTATCAGTTTTGAGACAGAAGATTCCAGGGTTCCATTCAGACTAGATATTACAAATAATTTTTTTTATAAGGAAGACATTTTGTACCATGAGGGTGGTGGAATACTGTAGGTGCTTCATCCCTGGAAGCATTCAAACTCTTACTAGATGGGGCTCTGAGCAATGTTATCTACTTTAAGGTGTTCCCACTCTTTACAGGGGGACTGGACTAGATGACTTTTAAGCTCCTCTATTCCTCATACAGCTCTAACTATTTATGAGTTTATGGTAATTTCCAGTGAGAAACTGAATTACACCACTAGAAGGACTTTGAATGTTAATTTATATTGTGATTATTTTTCCCATTCTGAAAGAGGCAGTCAGTTTTCTAATTTTTAACTGAAGATCCTAAAGGATAACAATCTCAATTTCTTTATCCTATAGCTACCTCTGTAAACTTCAGATGGATTTTCCTATCTTCATCAACCTACATTTAGGGCAGAAGTCCAGCCCCGAGAATGCATTCTAGGTCTTGCATTGCTTGTGAATGCTAAGAAACTGGAGAAAGACCTAGAAAGATGGTTTCAGAGACTGTTGTATAATTGGGAAAAGATCTGAATTCCCATTAAAGTTCACTAGTACTTTCTCTTCTGAAGCTATGTGGTACACTCTTGTGGATAAGCAGTGATAGAGATTTCTTCAGAAAACCTGGCCAGAATAAAGAAAAAATCTGGAAGGCCCAGTGAGTCACTGAAAGGTCTTTTCATTAATTTCAACAAAGTTTCCTTTGCTCAGTTCTTCACAAAAACACAGTTTGCATTTACAGAGGACTTCTAAAGTAAAAAGCCAGAACATCTGAAATTATACAATTACATTATTAAATTATACAAATTATACAAAGAAATGTCTTCAACCATAATAAATAAAGAAATAATTTTGAATGTGTTTTCAGTTTAATGTATCTAAAGAAATGTTGAAAATATTACCTACATACTCAGTTCATTCCAAATGTAATGAGTTTATACCATGTCTTTTCTGCAGTCTTAACACTTTCAGAGAATCACAGAAACACAAAATCACATAATTATTAAGGTAGGAAGATCACCTAGGTCAACCACCAACCCATCATCACCATAATCAGCCCTAAACCATATCCACTAGTGCCTCATCCAGATGCCTTTTGAGCACTGTGAGAGAAGGTTGCTCCACCACCTCCCTGAGCAAATTATTCCAATGCCTAACCACTCTTCAAGTAAAAGCTGTTTTTCTAATACCCAATCTGAACCTTCCATGGCACAAATTAAGGCCATTTCCTCTTGTTCTTTCCTTTGAGACACAGTAGAAGAGACCAACCCCCACATCACTACAACTTCCTTTCAGAGAAAGCAGTGAGGTCTCCCCACCTCTTCTCCAGACCAAATTACCCAGGTCCTTCACTATAACCTCAGGGGACATGCTTTCTAGACCCTTCACCAGCTTCATTGCCCTTCTCTGAACCTTCTCCAGCACCTCAATGTACTTTTTGAAGTGAGTGGCTTAGAAATGGACACAACTCACAAGATGTGGTTTCACCATTGCTGAGTACAGTGAGATGATCACTTCCCTAGTCCTGCTGGCTACAGTACACTTGATACAGACCAAGATGTCATTCAGCTTCTTGGCCACCTGGGCACATGCTGGCTCATACCCTGCTAGATTTTAAACAGTACCCCCAAGTCCCTTTCAGCTGAGCAGCTCTCAAGCCACTGTTCTCCAAGCCTGGAGTGTTGCATGTGGCTGTTGTAACTCAGAAGGGCCTGTTACTTTGCTTTGTTGATCCTTATGCTGCTATACTCTTGCTATTGATCCAGCCTGTTCAGGTCCCTCTCCCAGAACGTTCCTGCCCTCCAGCAGATAATGTCACCTAACTTGGTATCATCTGCAGACTTACTGAGCATGCACTCAATCTCCTTGTCAAAGCATTGATAAAGATATTAAACAGGACTGACCCCAATACTGAGCCCTGAGGTATGGCCAGTGACTGGCCTTGAGCTGGATTTTCTTCCATCCAACACATTCTCTCAGTCCAGCCACCCAGCCAGTTTTTGCATCCAGTGAAAAGCACACCTGTCCAAGCCATGAATGCCATTTTCTCCAGGATAATGCTGTGGGAGATGGTGTCAAATCTGAAGTCTAGGGAGACAAAGTCCACAGCTTTTTCCTCATCCACAGATTGGGTCACTTTGTCACAAGAAAGAGATCAGGTTGGTCAAGCAGTACCTGCCTTTTGTAACCCCCTGTTGTCTGCACCTGGTTCTCTGGATGTCCTGCAAAGGTATATGATGGCACTTAGGATGATCTGTTCCATCAGCTTACAGCTACAAGAACATTATTTGGTTTTTATTACTTTAAATATAGCAGATATAACAGGCACACAGCTGACAAGGTGATCATGAGACAAAGCACAATTATATTTTTATGTAGCCAAAGTGTATCCCTGCATGGATTGGGAACTTCATGGCAATGAATGCAATGATGACACTTCATCAGCAATTCAGAATAACTGATTAAAACATCATAAAAAGTTTTTCAGGATGAGTATGGTTGACTTGCTCCGATCAGGTATAAGAACAGCCATATGCAGAAGACTGCAGAGCATGCTAACAGAAAAAATCATGACTGCAAGTAGAGTTTAACTTTTATGAAGAGAAAATAGAAAGCTTCACTTCATTTTCTCTTTATACAGAGAAACCTTCACACAGGAGAATAACAGATGTTTTCTAAGATTTATTAAGGATAAAACCAATATGAGATACTGAACGAAAATTTTCAAGATTGGGAAGGTACTCTTCAGTGAATGCTCAAATTTCTCTCAGAACAGTGTTAGAAAGGTGGGTTGCATTTTTTTTTCATGCTACAGGCAAAAAATTTGAATTACTTGATCTCATACATGTCAATGTTTATCACAGAATGTTTAAGGGTATAAAGGTGAAAAATAAAAGCAAAAATATTTGAAAGGTTATGAATGCAAACCTTACTGAAACTATCAAGGAGAAAGAAGCAATATGTGTGAAAAGATATACCAGGTATTCATTCTCATATTCAGGGATTTCAGCAGGCATAATTCATGTAACCAGATTAAGCTGTATCTGAATAAAATGTTAACTTTACAAGACATAATAAGCACTACTGAAGAGTTGAGTCTTGACAAAAGGCTGGGTATGAATAATTTATATGAGGAATGTTATATACTGAGATTTTTCATGTGTGTGCACATATGTGTACATGCATTCACATGTTTGTGGGGTTCAGAAATATGCATGAGAAATGGAGTTCAGGTCTATGTCCCAATCCATCTTTAAATACCATTAAATTTACAGAATTTATGTCCAGAATTTATTATTGTTACTTTAAATACAACATTTGAAAGAGTATTGTATAAACACACTTGGTCAGATTACAGACACTTGTTAAATATCAATTCCACTAAGGTTTAGTTTTAAACTCAAGTCAATTTAATTATGCTTTTTCTTACTATTGCCATCATTTTGCTTGCTTACTTACTTGCTGTTAACAAAATGTGCTAGAGGGAAAAAAATAATTGCCTTTTCTTTATAGTACTCATAATTCAGGGAAGTTATTTGTAGAAATTGTACATATAATGAGTTTTATGTATTAATGATAAAATATATGGAAATATATTAACTTTAGTATAATTTTCAAAACAAAGCTGAAGGTTATGAAAATTGAAGTACAGCGTTATTGGAAGTAAAAAAGGGCACTTATATAAGTTTCAAATATACTAAGGGAAGGCTTTTTTTTTTCCTGTATGGTGCCATTTTATTTAAAATATTTCCATTTATTTTATTAGATTCTAATTTGCATTCAAGAAAATGGAGTCACACGGCTCCTGGTGTGACTTCTGAGGTGGGAGTTGACTACCCCTCTTTTGAGGAGAATCAAATTCTCTGCTCTGTCATCAAGACATGGTCTAGATGGGTAAAACAATCTGCAAACAATTACCCTTGAACTGTCTGTAGTTGTGAGATGGTACCTGGCAGTTGAAGATGCAAAACTTCAAAACTTCAGAAATGGGAACCAGAACTTCTCTGACTTACCTATAAACAGCAAATACAGAGGCAGCTGTTTTGGAGTCAGGTTGTGTAACAGACCAGTAAAGGGATTTAAGCTCATTCAAGTGTGGCAGATATCTGGAATAAACTTTCTAGATCATTTTGCCTTGGGGAAAAAGACCTGGGGCAGGAATTTCCCAAAATATAAAAATCACATGACCGAGAATAAGAAAAGACTTAAATTAATTGTATTTTTCTCAGATCTTGCAGAGAGAAAGGATACATCTTTTCTGCAAAATGGGACAGACCATTAACCATTTGCTGAATACAGGTCTAAGTGACAAACAGTGATTTACAACCACACATCTAAAATCTCTTCCAAGACGTTGTAGAAACTTTGGAATTGCCTATCTAAAACAAATGCCAAATTCACAGGTGTTGTCTGGGACACAATTAGCTGCCAGACAGGTCAGAAATGCAAATTCAAAGGCAGGGTATAATGTGTATTACCATTCTTCTAGAGAAAGCATGAAGTTTGTTTCTGTCTGGCTTCAAAGAAGTAAAACCTCTACAGAGATTACTCATGAGAAAAACCTCTCACTTTGCATCATTCCTTCTTTAAATGAGGAACAAATCTTTTACGTCTGAAAAACATTCAACTTTGCGTTTATCTTAGCCTGATCATGCAAACAGTGACAACAGAAGTGAATCCAGACTCACGGTGGGTTCAGATTTCCTACATTCTTTTCTTTGTTAAGTTTATGCCATTTTTCATTTTTGTAGATTACCCTTATGCATTATGTCATTTTTCAGTCATAAAAATCCCTTCCAGTTAAACATCAAAGGGTACTTTATGTTAAAGAATGTGTATTTAATGGATCATATGTTTAAGTCCAACTGCAGTTATTGGGAAGCCCATAATTCAAAATAACAGCATAATCTTTTGCTTTGGTTTGTGGGCTGGTCTCTTGTCTGTTTTGACAATGAGATGTTGATTCACAGCCTCAAGCCAGACTGTGACTTTGTACCCTACAAAAGAAGAGTAGCTGTTGGTTAGTTCTCCCAGCAGCAGAATGATTGAAGGTGAGACCTGAGACAAAGACTATGATACAGCTTAAGGCAGATAGGTGTTTTGGGCGACTGAAAGAGGCTAAACTCAAGAGTCATTTGTGTTTCTAGACCAAGACAATGATTAGTAAGTAATAATCTACAAAAGAAGGTCAAAACTGATTGCAATTGTTGTGATGGAAATCAATGTGTATTTTTAAAGTTTATTTTCATGCAGACCATCTAGAAATTCAGAACAGTTTGGAGCAATGCTGTTTTAATACCTGGGTTCAGTAAAAGTAGCAGATACTGTAAGGAAATATCTTACTTGAACAATGCTTTTATTTAGCTTAGATTAGTTTCTTGAAGTATCTCATATAAACTTCAAGTCAGATGTAAACTCTGGGTACATTCCTACTCTTGCCAGCTGGGATGAAACAAGCAAGATCTAGCAGCCAGAATGATTATTGATAGAGTGTCACCCAGTCACTATGCTGCCAAAAGGTGGGAGGGGAGGCTTTCATGGATCAGACAGTGAGACACCACTTGGAAGAAAAGAAAGACAGAATAAATGAACTGCAGGGATAAAAGGGAAAGAGAGTTTGCTAAACTTCTTCAGAAAATTTTGGCTCAGTTTTTTGGAAATGAGAGCACAGGGGACAGGGAATCATCCTTTCTAAGATGCTGGGAAGATCATAGAGATCTTAGGAGAAGATAAGTTACAAAGCTGAGAAATGTCACTAACAATATATCTGTCTGTTTTCCCTCTCTCACTCCTACTTCCATTTCCAATGATTTAAAGTGGGCTGTGATTAGCCTGGTGACCCTGGTGGGTGATTTCCCTAAAGAGAAAATAAACTACAATATTTAAATGTAGTGTTTGATATAAGTGTGAGCCAAGCCTCACCTTTTTATGTCTGGAAAAGAAGGAAACACAAGAGACTTATGATTTCACTATAACAGTTATGCTAATAGCCAGATTGGCTGGTGTCAGTGTGCCTGAGACAGGCCTCAGCAATTTTCTGGTGTAAAGGAAGAAATCACAAGAGACACTTTTTCCCTGTCTTAACCAGGTGTTTGTTATTTAACCTCAGTAGTGGATAGAACTGTGTATCCTCTTTTTTTCCTCTCTTGCATGTATTGGGTGTTTAATCACTCTCCCCAGAACTGTGTTTTTTAAGTTTTATTCTGATGGCCATTAAAAGCTAGAAGAAAGAAAAAAGACTTTTAGCTGAACACTAGCTATATTGGACAAGTTTTATTTTTTTTGACCACAAAAATTAATTGCCAACAGTCCTCAGTATACTTGTGAAATACAAAAAATGAAGAGAAACATTTAGAAATGTAGGGCTTGCCATACTAAGTCTGGCTTGAGATCCATATTGTCTAGTATTTTGTCTTTGGGAGTGGCCAGATGTTAATTAATAGTGTTTTTACATAAAATGTGAACGTGTGATTCCCTGCTCTGTTGCCAATATAACATCAATTTTGGCTGAGGAAATACATGGCATCTGTTATTAGGCAAGCAAAAGGAGCTTTATGGAGGAAATGAAAATAATATGTCTTTGGCTTTGTGTAAAATAATTCATGGCTAATTGTTAGCAGATACTACGCTGAAATACTGGGTTACATCCTAAGCTGATGCAAATCTTACAGCTCCATAGCAATCAGCAGGGCTCTTCTGAGAGACATATGCTCGTGGTGTGATTCACAGTGAGAAAGACCAATTGCCATAACAGAAATTCCAGTTGGGAGTTAACTTTTCTTCACTTTTTCCCTCTTTGAAGTCTATTTTAATGTCCTTTTCACTCTCAATTCAAAAAGTTATACTTCATTTGAATTTATATAGCAAGTTAAACAGAAGCTTAATCTCAGTCTGATTCTCTACTGTTCAGTACCCTTTGTAGCCACTTCAGAATAAATGTGAAAGGTTTCCACTCGTATTTAGTGGCATTTGGTATTCATTTCATCCAAGTCTAAATGACAAAAAGGATAGAGGGCAACATATGATAGAAGTACAAAGCCCCAGTAGAACTAAAGCAAAGCAGAGGCTGTTTCTGTTCGTGCTTCTTTGATGGCAGTAGATTCATCACAAAAAATAGTTATGTGTTTTGTGAAAACCAGGGGCACAGTATGTTCTGTGCTATGTCAGAATGCTCTCTTTATAGGATTGTTTGCAACAGACAACCAAAAGAGGCATACAACTGTATCAGCCTTATAAAATGTCAGTGATAATTACTTGTAAATTAGTATACACTTCCATTCATATTATGCATCTAAAAGTCAGACTGGTTTCAAAATCCAGAAAAACAGAGTTATTCACAGTATAACCTCAGTGATTTAAAACATTTAAAAAGACTTTCAGCTACATTTATGTTGTATCTGACTTTAAATATATTTTCTAGCAAGGCCATATAGAAAAAGAACATCAAAATATGAAATACAAACATTCAGATAGATGAGATTAAAAAGTTAACTTGATTTCTTGGTGTCTTAGATTATTGTTTTTATTAAGGATGAGAATTTCTAGTAAAACAAGGTATTTGTTATCAGCTTTCAAACTATAGTTCTTTTATTGCTATTTGCATTGTGTACCAAATATATCATATACTTCACCACAGGCTAACACTATGAATTAGTTATTTCAAACCTCTTAAGTGATGTATACTTTGGCAAAGAAAGAGGGAACAGTCCTACTAAAAGACTCAGCAAATATGGAGAACGTTTTTCATAAGTTCCAAAGAGAAGTTAATTAACAAAGGATCTGGGTGTAAATAGGAATGAAAAAATATGCTGTGCTAGCATAAAGACACTACACTGAATAAAGGCAATAATATGTGCATTCCAGAGGAGAAATAAAAGCACTATTTTTTTCATTCAGAGAGCACCTCTGAGCCTGATACAGTAACTCTGGTAATAATATCTTTGTGACTTATACAAAATGGTTTTAGGCTTTTTCAATGAAAAGTATGGTCTAGAGAAACTTTCCTCAGTAGCTCCCTGACATGGGAAACCCTCTGACAAGTGAGTTCTCCTGTGCCTGCAACTCTGTCTACACATTAGCAGGGCTGCCTGGCCTCAAAATCTGGTTTCCCTAGCACTCACCTAAATCTGGCTAGATCTAAACGAAAATCTCTAGATCAAATTCAATTTGATCACTTGAAATACCTTCATCAATATATGTGACATTATGTGCTGCAACTAAAAGTTTACAGAAATAAGGGGTTCTTGGCAAATTAAAAAGAGAGGGAAATGTACCTCACTGCAGAGTCAGTACCAGAGAGCTGCTGCTAGAGGATCAGTGTGCAGGGTGGGATATGATGCCCCAGACAGTCAGGGCACTCTCACCAGAGCTGGGGCATCCAGGAGCCAAAGCTTGGTAGTCATGTTCATCTCAGGTACAAGGCTGCTTGACTATGGTTTCTGCCACCAAGACTGTGGGGTTTGTTTTTTCTGGTTTTGTTTTAGAGTTTTTTGGTGGTTTTTATTTTTTTATTATTTTTAAAATAATTTTCCAGTGCTTATTTGTTTAAATTAATGCAATGTCTAATTCAGGTAGGTTTGAGATCTGAATCTCCTTAGACTGAAACAGGAACTAATACCAGATTATTTGCTTACTGGACAAAAGAAAAAACAGAAACAGAAAGTTCAAATTGGTACATAGCATTTTAAGTGAAGGAGACAATTTAAACATCTGTCCTCAGGAGTAGCTTAAACACTTGGGCACAGCTTCTCATGTGACTAGGAGCCAAATTAGACTTGATTAATTTCCATCAAGTACTCAACTTCTTATGAGGGCTAAAGACTGAAGATCCTCTTTTCTGTTAAAAATCACAGTGTAACTTCCTAAATCTGCATCCATTCAGTAAAAGGTATTGCTATCCCACATCAGACACCCAAGCCCTCAAGTGCTTGCAAATGACAAGTGTATTCCAGCACAAAGATTCACCTGGAAACAGGCAGGATATTATATTTTGTATTTGTATATTGTATAACAGCAATTAGTGAAAAGATTTAGTGAGTCATATGGTACTCATTTATGGTGTTGTTACCTATATGGATATGGAAAGGAACTCGTATAAATATTTAATGCACACCATTAGTGAAACCTATAGCAACTCCAAAAAACATGTGTTTTACCTGATTCCATTATTGGGAAATGTAATTAGTAATTAGAATAGTTACTAGCACTGTAATTGAAATCAGGCCTTTGTTTGCATAGGGCAATATACAATAGGGGATTGTCTTGACCCTGAAAGAAATGATAGAAAACATTACATATCAACATTGTTGCTATATACTGCAGTGTCTTAAACAAACTTCTTAGGCTAACCTTGAAATTTCAAGGAAGCCAGAGAAGAGTATTTTAGCATATTTAAAACAATTCTATCCTATGACAACTGGATCATAATTAACATCTTAGCTGAGGAATAATTAATGTAGGTTCTATTTTATCGTATTTATGAGTTAAGTGCAAAGGTTAATGTTAATATTCTCTGGCACATTCAACCAGGTAAGAATGTATGTGCCTGTGTAATATGCCAGATCTTTTGGAGTTTGAAATTGTCTTTGTGGCAGTGCACTAAGAAAGTATTTTGGGTACAGTGGGTAACAACCCATGTGATTTAATCTGTAGCATCTTTGTGCAAATCTTTGCAGTCAGAAGTTTAACTTTCCAAGTCATCAGGAACTATTAGGTGAGCTTCAAGTTTACTTCCTGTAAACATTACTACAAGAGAAGCTCATCTAACATTGAAGCAAAAAACCCAGATCAGAATAATATTTAAGTTCAAAGACAGATAGACTACTGTGCAATTCTTAATCAGCTCTGAAACTTTCTCAAAAAGTCCCTCAATTCTTGATATAGAGAAGACTTCTTAGTGTGGTTTAGAAGGGAAATAAAATATCCTGTGCTGTTTTCTTTCTTTTTTTTTCCCTTACCACCTAATTGTACTATGCATGTTAAAAGGAAACAAACATTTGCTACTGAAAGATCAAAGACAGCACAGAAAATACATGAATGTTTAAACTTAATATTGAGGGAGTGTGAGGGAAGCAAGCTCTGGAAAAGTAGGGCAGATACCCACTTTGGGAGCTGCTGTGAAAGTTGCTCTGTCAGTATCTCTGCAACAGGTGGGTCTAGCTAGGAAGGTGTGGGCAGATAGAAAAGTGAGAGCAGAAGTGATTCCTGCCCAGAGAAATTGCAGAGAGGAGGTGTCACACCAAGAGTCTGGAGAGCTCTGGCCACCCCTGTGCCCCTGGGTGCACTACCCCATACAGCCCAGCGTGAGTGAGGGAGGTCACTCCATCTGAGCAGCAAGGCTCCTGCTGCTCATCCAGCCCTCACCCACAGACTGCAAGAGGCTACATCTAAACCACTGGGAAACTGGGGACAGAGACAGATGTGTGTGCAACTCACAACCCTGTCAGGTTTTGCAGAGGTGTGGGATGGAGGAACCCTGAGGCATACATCTGGCAGTCAGGGGCATTTATAACCTGTGCGTGTAAAAGTCAAGAACAAGACAGAGCAAGGTTGCTGCAAGGTTTCAAACCCCTTCCTAGGGTTTCTGCTTACCCCTCTGCAGCTTCTCCCTCTTTGTCTGACTTGTCTCCTTGGTTCTGAACTGCTGATTTCCCAGCAGAGCAGAGCTCAGAGCAGAATAAAACATCAGGCAGAAGAGGATTTTTCAGTTCAGGTTGAGCACCAGTTGACTGCCCCTAATTTGAAGTTTGAAATGAGCTAGTTTAGGTATATCTGTACTTGTAACCAACTTGGAGAGTAATTTGGGAAGATAAAAGTGAATCACAATTGTGTAATTCTGTCTCAATTTTACTCAATTTAGATAAATGCTGACCTAACTCTTCTGGATTTAGTAAGTATTTAAGAATGCTGACCGGCACACAAAAAAAAGTTTTTAAGGGCTAATTACAGATAAGAATTTCACCTCATTTAATGATCAAAATTTAAACATCTTATTAGTCTTAAATTAAATTTTGCTGAATACAGCTGGCCTGCTAGATAGGTATCCTGATGACCTAACTGAGAATTCAGGTGGCTAATTCCTTCAGATACTGCAGCACAAATTAGTGCTGCCAGAACAGTGCTTGGCTTGTGTTGTGGGTGAGAGGGAAGAGCAGTACCACTGCCAATGCAACATCATTTCAAGAGGAGTATCAGAAACACAGCCTAGGGCTGCTCTGGGTAGGAATGGCAAGTAGTGCCAAATGCAGACAAAATACTTTGCTCTTGCCACACTGAAGAATAGTAAAGCTACTTTCCAGAGCACAGACATTGTACACGACTTGGCAGAACAAATCAAGAGTAAAATAGGTTTGAAGACAAAGAACTCACTAGAAATTAAAGTCCAGCTTGTTTGTGAGACATTTTTTCAATCCAAGGTATCCTGAAGGAAAGGCAATTGCATGTGGAATTTCATTGGAGTCAATGATGAGATGGCTACTGATAGTATCAGGCTAGACATAGTATTTAATAATAAAATAAAAATAAAAGCTGCTAGGAAGCTTACACACCTTAACTGCAATAGTTAAAAGGCCTAAATAATACTTGAAAAATAAACAAACAACAATTTGTGAATGACTGCCTCTGAAGTACCACTTTTTGTCTTGAAAGTCACCTTTTTCTACATATACTAAGATGCTGAATAACAAGAGATTCAACACAGATATATCCATGGAAAGTCAGTTTTTAAAGTTAGTTTATAAATCATGCTACAATTTGTAGACAACAGTGACAATTCCATCAGAATTAAACGTTTATTTAAGATTATAAATTGATGTAGCAAGAAACCTCAAATTCATGACAAAGTCCAATAAAACAATATGGCTACAGAATGTATAGTATAAACCCCAAATGCCAAGGTAAGTGGTTGAACTTCACAGATGCTCTTTATTTCTTATTACTTTTCCAGACCCAGGTGGATTACTGTTATGATTTGTTAAGCCTTATTTATATTGTGTTTTCTCATAAAGCTTAAGTAAAACAGGGAAATGAAGACTGCAGACAAATCTATAAATTGTTGTCCACTGTTGATGCTCTTGGAACTATGATCTTAATAGTGGCCAGATAGTGCAATTTATAATTACTCCTTTTACTAGCTCTGTTATTCTCATTTTGGCACCTACACAGTGCCAGGCTTTCAGTACTGTCAGGAAATTGAGGAAGAAATTAGAGCTTTTTGGCATGTGTTTCTACAATACATGTACTTCTTAATCTGGGATTTGGGTTATTTTCAGGCAAAGAAATACTGAAAGGAAAAAAAAAAATATCCTCTGTAGAATAGACAGGAATATTCAGTGAGAAGTGGGACAGTAATAGTGGGGTAGAGAAATTGAGATTTGAAAAAAAAAGGTAAAATAAAGGGACATGGAGGGCCACAATAAAAGAAGTTTGAATACCATTTCAACGTGCTAGGAGTGGGAGTTAGTTATCATTAATGCCCAGACCTGCTAAAATATCAACACAGACCCCCAGCAGCACAGTAACTGTGACACTTACAGGAGATCACTATGTATTCTTTCCCTCATATACTTACTGTGTAATGCTGGAGGTTTATTTTCCATGCATTCCAAGACAAACATGTGAATAACTATGGAAGTTTAAAAGCTCATCTGATCAAAAAATAAAAAAATGGGTTAAGTCAATCATTATTGTGTACTAACCCATCCAAAGAAGGTATATATTGTTACTATGTGCTTACATACTCATGGTTATGAGCAAACTTTTCCTAGGAAATAGAACTTTCTGTCACACTTAGACTTCAAATTTATTGAGAACAGAATAAATAGCAGGTATCCCAGAACAGGTGCATACACAACTTTGATGGTAATTTTCCTCCACTATAACTACTTATAAAGCAATGCAAAAATTGGGTTCTCATTAAATAAGTGCTCAGTTTCCATAATGACCTATAACAAAGGCCTGCTAAATTACTTTCAGACACTTAAATAGTCTTTATCTGCTGGGTTTTCTTTATAAACCCTAAAGTTGACCTCTTTCAGAAATGAAAATATATTTTTGAGGTAGAAGTATCATAAATGTATGAGAAAGACTGTGCCCACAATTGACAAGCAAATTATATTCTTCTGTGTCCATTATTTTTAATCTTACTATAAATTTTCATATTTTTCAGTGGTTTATTTGAATTAGAGCTTGCTACATTTCTTTATAAACTTTTTTAGTAATATTTTTAATGTCAGTTCTATTTATGAATTATCCAGTAAAGTTTACTTTCCGTATTTCAATTGGAACACATGAGGACATATTTTAGGATAAACTTCCATTATTTTCTTTTCATATATTTAATTTGGTAATTCCTCATCCCACTATGTTTTAGTAAAGAATTCTTTTAATAGTCTAACTTCTATCTCTATTATGTTTTTCCTAAAATGGGAAATCAGTTCTGAGCCTATATAAACATTGTTTACTGCATTTGAGTGGCAACAATTGACACATTTGTTATCATTATTTTTGCTCATGAATCTAAGGATTATAAGTTCTATTAGAATAACAGCAATTTAACAAGTTACAGACTAAAGCTTGCAATAGGAGTTTGTGCCATTGTTTAACCTAAGGCTGAAATGGAATGTGTAATTTCCTAATAGCCACTGGTTCTTTTTTTTTTTTCCTTAAGCACTCTAGTTAACAATTTAATTTTTTTTAGAAAATTTGCCTCTCTAAGCTTGATTTTGACATAATATATAGTGATAGTTTCAGAGCACATTTGGAAGCAGCTATTGATTTTTAAGATCCTTGGCATAAGCAAGTTCCATATCTTCCAAAACTTGAGAATACTGTTAACGAGAGAGAATATTGTGAATATTTGTATAGTGCTGTATAGTATATTTTTTTCAGCATTGTTTTAACATATAGGAGAAAGATATTTTTCTCTGCACACCTTATTTATCTTTGTAAAGAATGACCCACCTTTGTCTTGTCCATTTTTGGAAGCAATTTCTGTGTCTTAACTTTTTCACCAGGACATCCTGAAGGAATAAAACTCTCAGATTCTTTATGAACACCAAATTGTTGTATCATACAAGTCCATTAAGAATAAATCTAAAAAAACATGATTTGAGTCAACAGCCAACTTCCTTTTGATGAAAAATGTGATGTAATATTTTTATATACATTTTTTAGAAAGTGGAAGCATGAATCTTGCCATCCCGATAGTGCACTGTGAGCACAGCAGCAATGTATTTACCAAGGTTTATCTCCTCACCTAAGCTGAGAACAGACTAAAATGCTTACAAATGCAGTGACCCAAACATTTCTTTGCAAATACCTTTAAACCTGTAGTTATTTGAGAGCTCTTCACTATGATAATTAGTGTCAATATTTCATATTCTCAGTCTGTTCTGAAGCTTATTCTTGAAGTTTGATGATCTGAGGTGTCTTCAGTGAGGATGGCTTGAAAAACTGTCTGTGACAGTGTTGGTGACACACAGATCAGTATCTGAGTTTGAATTCTGGCATCCTAAAGTCATGTCAATGTTGTCAGCAGTGTGATCACCATAGGAGGAATGGTGTGCATTCTGGTTATCCTGACCTGCAAAAGAGGAACAGGGAAGATGCATCTAAATCTACATTCACACAAATGTCATTATTTTTTTCCCCCACAAATAAAGAAGAAAAAAAGAAGAAAATATAAACAAAATTTTAGACAAGTATTTTTTAGCCTCAGAAAATGTAAATAATATTCTGTACAAATTTCATATTCATTCATATTGTAATCAAATAACTTTTTAAAAATAGGAGATATTATTCTAGTTTCTTCTGAATTCCTGAATTTTTTTTTTAGACTTTGACCTTCTCTGCTTGCTACCTACTTAACAGTGAGCAACTGCTTTATGGTATTCTCTGTCACCAGAAGCACTATTACAGTAAACCTATCCAAACCAATTTTTCAGAATATTAGTGTTTGAAAAGCATATGACACAAGGACTTCATTTGAACCTTATCAAGCATTAACTGCAATTGAGTTAAAACTTCCTGTCTGGAGTGGGTTTATGTTGGTGTCCTGCTTTGAAGAGCACAACAAATATTTTTGAAAAATATTATCACAGCTAAGAGTATGACTTGCTCATTACATGCCATTCAGAAAGATGGATTTTAATGAAAACTTGTGCCTTGTTCCTTTCAACTACTAAAATTTAATATTTCAGTGTGTAATAAATATGCCATTATAAATGTTGTGAAAAATTATTTGTATGCTTGCATACAATTGTTGTGTATACCACTGCTGTGATGACTTAGAGGAATTGTGGTTGAAATATGTGCATTTTCAGGCACCTGTTAATATGAAATAAGTCCTAAGAAGTCTGAAAAGAGACCTAATCTATGGTAGCTTCACAGATATCATTACTTTGAATAGAAACATCAATGACAGCTGTTGTATGTATTACAGGAAAGAACTTACAACAAATCTGTGAGAGTTCTCTGAGCATTTCAAAGAAAAATACTACCCTTTTTTCCAGAATATAATCTTACCCTGAGAACTTTAATTCAATTTGCCTACAGGTTATTCCTTTAAAATTGGTTGACCTGCTCCATAAAAGTCCAGAACTGCCTTCAAATAAGGTGAGATGGAATAACACATTCTAATTCTTCATCTCAAGGACTTGAAATAAGAGCAAAGAGTAATTAGGCATTGTATGGTAAATAAAGACAGCAGTGAGATGTCTTTTTTAGAAAAGAATGTATCAAAACATTATAGCATTATATATAGTGACCACAATAAAATATTTTTATTGCATTTTCTAATTTGTCCATCTAGAATGCAAGTGTAGCTTTATCGATTTCAAGTGTTTTGAACATTAAAATCAAGTATTTGTTATCATATAGATATCTTTAATTATAGAATTTAATTTACTGCTACTAGTAAAATTTTCTGAAAATATTGTTATAATAGTGTATTGGAATAGAGAGAGGGTTTCATATTGCTCTTACTGATTCTTTTTCTCACAGCTTCTCTTTTAATGATAAGATTTGAGATATTACTCTTGTACTTGATACTTATTGCACAAAATGTCTAGATCTAGCTGAAACTTCTGAAGCTGATTATTAGAAACTGAGCCATCTGATGTTGCCAGTTACTTCTTGGAGAAGTTGTAACTTGGCTAAGCTGCAGAATTTACTGTCTCTGGGACAGTGATTTGAAAGATCCCTTGAGATTTTTACTTTTGCCTGAAGACAGCTTTTCACATTTATCACCAGTTACATGGACTGGAGAGAAGATTAGCATGGATTCTCTGCTCTTTCCTCTTTGAACTGCAAAAGTGATTAATGGCCGTGTTGTCCCAGAGCTTTGCAACTGCTTGCTTCAGCCTAAACTTCTTCATTTACCACATTTTCCACTGTATAATTAATTTTTCAGGCAAGCAAACTCTAAATGATGGTACTGGCTCCCTCTCAAGGTCAGGTGGTGTGAACTTTGAAGGGTAAATGCTGTGGGATAAAGCTCAGTGTCCACACAGCTTAAAGACAGCCAGAGAAGAGCCAAGAGAGATGAAGCTGTTCATAGATTTCCTAGTTATTCCATGTTCAATTGTCATATTAGGAACAAAACATGGTACTGCTTTATCTCCCTTTAAAATGTTTCTACTAATTTGTCTGGGAGAAGGATCAAAAACACATACAGGCAACACCCTGATCAGCTGAGCTCAACACAACTGCAAAGACCTGCACATCCATTGTGGAAAAGACTCCTATTCTTGGAATAACATCAAATCCTCTGACCCTTCTTCTTATAAATGTTAACATTAACACCACTGTTCTTCAAGCTCTGGTGATAAATCAGGGTTAAATTTTTATCCTCTAAAATCATACATCCTTGTAACAGGTATCCCACTTACAAAAAGATTGCTGGATTAATTAAAATATCATAGGTTCATAGAATGGCTTGGGTTGGAAGGGGACCTTAAAGATCATCTCATTCCAACTCTCCTGCCATGGGCAGGGACACCTCTTAGTAGACCAGATTGCTCAGGGCCCCACCCAACCTGGCCTTGAATACCCCAAGGGATCCACAGCTTCTCTGGGCAGCCTGTTCCAATGCCTCACCCCCTCACAGTACAGAATTGTTTTCCCAATACCTAATCTAAACCACCCTCTTTCCTTTTAAATCCATTTTCCCTTGTCTGGTCGCAACATACTGTTGTAAATAGTCTTGCCCCGTCTTTCCTCTAAGTTCCCTTCAGGTACTGGAAGGCCACGATTAGGTTACCTGAAGTTTTCTCTTTTCCAGGTTGACAATCCCAATTCTCTCACTGTTTACTCACAAGAGAGGTGTTCCATCCCTTTGATGAACTTTATGGCCCCCTCTGAACTTGCTCCAACAGGTCAATGTCCTTTCTGTGTTGGGGACCCCAGAGCTGGATGCAGCATGCTGGTGGGTGCTATATTTTCTATATGTCTCCTGCCCCTCTATTGCCACTGTCAGCCCTGCAGTAGCCAGGGGGGCAGGGAAGATATTATAGCATGGAACAGAGGTACTAAACAGAGGCTCTCTCCCTTGCTGAGATGGTATTGCAGCTTTATTCCAGGGATCACATGGGGAAAGAGGGAAAGAGGAAGAAAATTGATAACATGTGTCTTTTTGAAGGCGGGGTGAAGGGGATGAGTTACATTCACACAGCCAATAAGGAAAACTGGGAGGGAAGAGATAAGGGAAGGAAGCTAACATTCTATATTTCAAGGGTACATCTAGGGTTATACCATTTTTCTAAATTTCATCTAAATCCACAACAGGTGGGATCTCACAAGAGTGGGCAGAGGGGCAGGATCCCCTCCCTCCCCCTGCAGGACACTCTGCTTTGGATGCAGCCCAGGGTACAACTGGCTTTCTGGGATGTAAGGGAATACTGCCAGCACATATCCAACCTCTCATCCACCAGCACCCTCATCTCCCTCTTGGCAGGACTCCTCTTGAACCCCTCAGCCTGTGTTGACACTTGGGGTTGCCCCAAGCCAGGTGCAGCACCTTGCACCTGGTCCTGCATGATGCTTCCATGCACCCACCTCTCAAACCCCTAGAACCATGGGAATTCTTTTTGCATTTTCACAGCAGAAAATGTTTTTGCTATCATTTCTTCCTAGCTGTAATAGTTGAAAAATTATTTTCAGTGACAAGAAGAGATTTTTTTCCTCTATTAATTGTAGTAATAATTCGCTTTATCTATGTATTTTTATAGTTACCTGAATTTTCCATTTTTCTCAAGTGAGTTTTCTGTTCTGGGTCCTTAAATATATTCCACAGTTATGTGCTACCATATAGCTCTTCAGGGACTGAATTCATTTACTCAAGTGGCACTGATTGCACTATCCAGGGTCTTCTCATTTTAATTGTATCCCACAAACATTGACATTATGTCAGCATTTTCACAGTTAGCTAAATTACCACCTATTTATAGCTGAGTGGCAAAATTTCTCAGAAGGTTTGGAGCTGAATGGAACAGCTTCAGGGTAGGGTTTACTGTGAGAAGTGCCAATGAAATAATGTAGCAGCTTAAAGTATTTTGAAGGAATATACAGTGTAAGAATATGTGTGTAATTGGCAGTTTCAGCCATTTTCTGATGAAGTTTTGTGCCCGGAATGGGATGGATATAGTTTTGAAGTTTATAATTGTTTAAAAATTAATATTATTGCTTAATTTTTTTTTATTTTATTTTAGCTTGATATTTAAATGTTATAGCTTAAAAATTGTGTGTATTTTAGTTTGGTATTTAAATATTCTTTGTATAAAAATAGTGTTGAGTCTGAGTGCTCTGAGTGTATGAAATTTAGAGAATTTATGAAAGAATTTTTCTAAATTACATTGTAACTTCTAGGGAAAGGAAAGATTCAACATCTTTAAGATAATGTTTTTAATCAGCAGAAGTTATGAGGTCCAGAGGAAAATCCCAAAGGCAATGGGACTGGAGCACTTCCCTTGTGAGGAGGGGCTTGGAGAGTTAGGCACTTTTCCTGGATGAAAAGGGATGGCTTCAGGGGCAACTAATACCCCTTGCTTATTATCTGTGAGAGGTTATTGAGGAGATGAGCTGAGTGCCTCACACTGGTGTGGGGAGGGAGGGAGGGAGGGAAGGAGGGAGGGAGGGTGAGAGAAAACAAATACAGATTGTAAGAGGTTCATGCTGGGCATAAGGATAATTTTTCTTCAGTGTTCCCATGGAGAGTGAGGCAGCGGAGAAGATCACCCTGAGAGGCTGTACTGTTTCTGTCCTTAGAGGGTTCAACCCCTGACTGGTGCAAGACCTGAGCAGCCAGATTTGTCCACAGGGCTGTAGTTTTAGAGTTGCATTATATAAGACTCTGTGTCCCAACTATGGGCCACTGAAATGAGAATCAGAACTTTATGGGGATATTTCTTTCTTTTGAGTTATATTACTTTTCCCTGGTTATCTGTTTAAAGGTAATAATGCTTTATGATTTTTGTGGTCAGGGAAAAATACCCAATGTAAATACTGTAGGTAATGTAATACACACTGGGTCCCTGTTACTCTAGAGAGCTGAGCTTATTTGATGAGACCATCTAGTCACTCCTAGAGTGTTTATCAGGAAAAGCAAACAAAGAGCAGAGTAGTTCACTTCTTCCAGGATTTGACATCTGCTATCTGACACTAGGAAAAATACCAGATCACTGTCAATCCTTGTAGCATGCCATGACAACCAGCTCTTCTTATTTTTCTCTGCTTCCTTTATTCTGCAGGGGCTGGTACACAGGCAAAGGGAGGGGGGAGATTTCCCAAACACAAACAGTGATCTATAGGTCCTGATCCCTAATCCTAGGGTCACAGCCATGAAAATAACAGCAACCTTCCCTCTGTTTCCAATGGATTTTGGCTCAAGGTTAGGATAAATTGGAGATTCATTCCTCATCTCATTTGATGCTAAAACCAATGGGAAAACCCCAACATACCCTCATACGAGACAGCAGTCTTGCTAAGTTTGTTCTTTCACTTTTCTTGTTTCAACTGTGATGTTTGAATCATCCCTAGGCAAAACATTTTTTGACTTTGCAGAATTACATTCTTGGTTAATATTACATTTTCCAAATATTTTCGATGTGACACTGCTATCAAGTTAATATGGTAAACCACTTCCCTTTAGAAATTTGCCCTGACTGGCCTATGACTTATACTGTTGTTCAGAGACAGCTTTATAAATTAACTCTGACCAAAGTCATGGTCTTCACATTCTTCTGGAGAGCTATGTCTGCTGCTATGTACACAGTTTAATATGCCCTTGCCTGTGAAATCTAATGAGTTAACCAACTATAACCACTAATGCCTATGTCTTTCCATCCTCCCAAGAAGAGACAAAGTGCCCTTATTCTTTTGTGTAGCAGCATTGCAAAGTAACCATTACTTAATTTATCTTTTTAGATAATATTTATTTTTATTTTCCATTCAGTGAAACTCTGATGGGCAATACAAATAAAGAAATTATTCATTTTGGTTGATCTCACCCAGAAACATTTCGACCATAGATGTTTTTCATTCTGCTAACATGACCAGCAGGAAGACAAAATTACTGAACCATCAAAGTGTAATAGAAATGCCTCTGTATAAGTTTTTCTTACTGGTGGCTAAAACAACAAATAAAAATTAGTGGACTTCTATCAGAACTTCAGACTCTCTGTCCATAGCACATCTTCTAGGACTGCCAGTGAGAGATTTGGAGGACTGGAAAAATTTAAAACTATCCAAAATAGCCCCAGACTGAGAACAACTGGAAAAAACATTTACTTCAAAGAAAAAGCTGATTTAGACAATCAGAAAAACAGACAGTGAAACTGTGTTTTAAAAGACAGTTTTTCATAACAACTAAAGATCCAGCTGATTTTTATCTTTGGTATCGGGTCTGATTTAATGAAAAGTTTGTCTGATCCTTCTCAGAAAATTTCTGCAGAAGAACAGACTTACATTACAACCATAATTCTTGATCAGTGAGCTTGCATCTGATAGTTTTCACACACAGGGTAACATTTATCTCACCTTAACCTGGCTTTAAATTTGAATCAGTCATCAAAGAATCCTTCAACTGAAGAAAGTTCTCAGGAGAGAATGTATCTGACTCAATGATTTTTTTGAAGTGTGTTTTTTTTTTTTAATTTAAGGGGCACATTTTAGGTGAATTGTTTTTCTCCATCAGTTGTGAAGAAGTCTAGTCTTGTGAAGGGACTAGCTCAGATATTTAGGTGAATTCCACTAGCACTATCCTTTTAGGGGGAAATGGAAGATTCAGAGATATTGTCAAAGGGATGTTTATCAGATATGATTTATGCTTGTCTGAAGCTCTGAAGTATTCAGTTCTGCTTTACTGTGATGAATTTGTTAATGTCTGAAAACACTGTAGGAAATCCCTGAGTACTGTGGAATGATGCAGAATAGTACTAATGATACAGGTATGTATATAGATGCCATTTGGAGTCTGCTCTCAAATGCAGAGAAGGTTTTACATCGTGTGATTGTGCCATTGTGTCATACCCTCCATATGTATCAACAAAATCTTGCTCTCTTCTCTTTGATGGCTGCCAGCTACATTTAAATAGCTTGAAAATTGCTCACCTGTTTTGATATTAAAATATTCAAATACCCATTCAGAGTGTGTGAATTTCCTGCAACATCCTGAGAATCATCTGCTCTAAATATGAGTTTGTATTTTCCACATGGATGGAAATATAAAAGTATTCTATTCTACTGTTTCTTAAAGATTAAAAGGACCAAAAAATTATTTTAATAAGAAGTGAAATTTACACACTACTTCCAAGCAAAATATGGTTTGTTTGTCCTTTCAAGAAACCACTGAATAAGCACATTTTGCATTTTGCTCTACTGATTGAATTATTTATTCCATGGTCTTTTTAGCTCATGCCCAGATTGCATCAGCTTCAGAACATAGCTCCAATGAAATAGGGTATTGTGAAAGTGTTCTACATAGCCGACTGTAATACATTTCCTAAATAAATACAAATTAAAATCATAAAAGTAGACTGTGCATCAAAGCCTTCTTTCTCAGTTCTTGGCATCTGTGGGACTTGGCCAGTATTCTGTTTTGCCAGTTGAACCAAGTATAAGTTGGTATAATGATCCTACTCACTCTGACCAACATCTTTTGTGTATCTTTGGAGGTTTTCCTCATTGCTTGTGACTTACAGTTGAACAGGGAAGAATGTTACTCTTTACAGCCCTCAGACACTGCAACAGTGCTTAGATGAATAGTTCCTTTTAATAAAAAGGATCAGTACAATTTTTCTTCACATTCATATCTCCCACATGAAAGTAATAGTTTTAACTGTAACTTAATGCTGTTTCCGAGCATAAGAAAACCCTTCACTGATCAAAAGATTTATTCTATTTATTTTTCCTTAAAAATGCAACTTGTTCATGGGAAAGTTAAGGCTATACAAGGTTATATTTTTTTCTGTCATTATGAAAAAAAATAAATTAAATGAATTAAACAATTAGCTAGATAGCAGAATGTAGCTCATAGTTTATAAAAATGCAAAATACTGCTCTTCAAGAGTTTTTTCTAGAAAAATATAATGGCTAAGTGATAACCATTTTGTCTGAGTAGCTCCATGAAATCCATACTTACATATATAATTTGTCTGTGACTTGATCACAGTCATTAAAGTATCTTCACTTTATTTTCCCCCCAAACTCAATTCCCTCTTTTCTTGAACAGAACTGAGCAAAATTCACATTGCTGCTGAGTGTGGCAGTGCATTTCACATTTCAGCTGTGCACATGGCTGATGGACTCATCCCATTTCCCTTCCTGAGCCAGGGTGAACTCCTCCTTGTTGCAATGCCCTCAAGGGCCAAACTCTCCTCTTCTGGATTCCTGCAAATGCGAGATTTCCTTCACTGGCATGAGCTTTTGGCACTGACACTTGGATTGTTTAAAAACACAGCAGGACTTGGTAGAGAGGTTCTGTGAAGCATGAATTTGAGGATGGAGAGTAAACTTTATACTCCAGAAGATATGCTGGGATGGGAAGGGCAGGCAAGACCAGATTAGTATGAAGTAGCTGGGATACTGAAAGGCTTGGCCTTAGAAATGGTATTTGACCAGAGATTGTAGCAGGAGGTACACAAGTGTGCAAGTGATTTGCAAAACTAATTTTTAAGGTGAACTAGTCAGGAAATAAATTCAGAATGATGAACAGGGAATTAAATGGAGGACTCTTTTTTTAAAATGTTTAAACCCAAACAGATTACACCTCTCTTATGAAGAGCATCTGGTAGGTGCTCTCAAATATAACAGAACACTTTTACAAAAAATGGTTTCTCTAAAAATACAGCAGTCAAAATACCTGTTGAGGAAGAAAGTATCTTGTAAAAGTGAAAACAGCTTCAGGTGGGTTGGATCTTACAGTTTGTGTGGGCTTGACTGAGGAGCATAAACTAGATGAGTAGATAAATTTTGCCTGGTGCACGGAACTTTGTACATGACACAACGTTTAGGGAAGAGACCTGGTGTCAAACATATCCTTGCACTGGAAGGTTGGAAGTTCAATCCCCATCTGGGGTTAAGGCTCAACCCTGGCCCCTGACATGAATGTAACTGGAATCTGCTCCATCTTCAAGGAGCTAAAAAATCCTTGGCAGTTCGAGTAAATAATTGGAAGATCAAAGCTACCTCTCTATATTGAGGCTGCAAGAGAAGACTAATCCTCATTTAGCATTATCTGACCTTCAGGCTATGTTTTCATACAGAGTATAATATTACTTTGGAAAAAAGATTTTAATCCCCTCCCCTTAATACAAAATTACACACAATTAAAATATATTCATACCTTTGTGCAATGCACAAATCAGCAACTCAAAAATTTCCTCCCTCCTCTCCTTCCTGAGCTACTATATATTTTTACTGGAGCAAATATGGTATTTCTGTAATTTAAAGCTGTGCTCCGGAATACATTTTCTTTCATTGTCATTGTACAGTAAAAATGTTGTTTTCAACTTCTATCTGAACCTCTGAGCTAGAAAAAAATCTTCAGATTGTTGAATCAATCCGTGAAGAGTCAGAAAAAATAGTTAAAAATTTTGTAATTTCCCAGAGAGATTAAAAGACTTTGTTATGCAATATTAACACCCAAAGCATTGGGAACAAATCTGGATCAAGTCACAAAATATTCTTTTTTTTTTTTCCTCTTTGCCCACACCAATAATCCTGCTACAGCTCAGCAATGCATCTGAGAATTCACATCTAAATTAGATGGTTTCTTTTCTGTGGTTTCAAGAGAACTTCTGGCTAAGATACTCATGAGCATCTCTGGAATGCAAATTATCATGCTTTCTGAGAGCAACACAGCACCTTGTCAGCACACTGAATGTTAAAATAGTGCAGGTCCTTTGGTCTTGAACAGCATAGCAGACATCACAGTGCAGTGGTAATTCAATTCACGTAGGATAGTCCTGACTCCTAATTCTGTCTCCCAGGACAATTCAAATATTTTGAAATAAAAAAACTACAACTGCTTTATGCGTTGGATATCTAAGTGCTTTAAAGTACACATGCTGTAACAATTCCTGTAACACACAACTCAAGTCATGGTTTATTTAATTTAAAGGTCCCTCCATTGTAATCTCCATCCCAGTCATTTTGGGCCAGATTATTTGGTTTAATTTGTCCCTTTGTTCCCAGCCTGACTAGCAATGAAAGGTTCCTGCTAGAGCCCCCCACTGATACAATCCTTATCCTAATCCTCCCTGGGCTGTGGAGGGACAGCTGTTTCACCCTGGTCTGCACCCCAGGCTTCAAGGGAATCATTGCTTCCCCTGCTCCCATGCTGGGTCCCACCCACAGGAGACAGATCTCCTTGAACTTCTCCAACGTGGAGAAGTTCCCATGGGTTGGAGATCTTCATGAGCGGTGAAGATCTCTAACCTGCAGTGCCACAAGGCCTGCCAGCAAACCTGCTCCAACCCAGGCTTCTCACAGGATCACAAGTTCCATCCTCCTTCAGGCATCCACCTGCTCTGGTGTGGGGCCCTGCACGGCCCTCAGGTGGATCTCTGGTGCAACGTGGCCTCCTTCACCTGTCACAGTCCCTTCAACTCAAGTTCACACTGGACTTCCAGCCTGTCTGGCCAAGCAGCACAGAAAACAACAGCAACAGCCTGGCCACCTGCCAGCCCAGGAACATTGCCATGGATTTTATCAAACTGTTCCCAGGCACAACTCACTAAGTGATCAGCAGTACAGCACCACAGCAAGCAGCAAAAGCAAAAAGCGGACCCTAACAAGCTCTAGACTCTAATATACAGTAAGAAAAGTGGGCTCCATGGCAAGGACAGGAGTCTGCTCATTGCCAGCTAAACAGCACTAACAGCTATAAATAAACTGCTGTATCCCAATCAAATCTGTCATTATCTTCAACCTTTGAGCATCGTGTTGGGTGCCAAAAAGGACTGTTGTGGTTTAACCTCAAGCCAGCAGCTGAGCCCCATGCAGGCACTCACTCACTTCCCCACCAGACTGGGGAGAGAACTGGAAGGGTAACAGTAGGGAAGCTCTGGGTTGAGATACAGACAGTTTAATAGGGGAACCAGAATTCATACACACAAGCAAAGCAAAACAAAGAATTCACCCCCTCCCATGGGCATTCAGCCATCTCCAGGAGAGCAGACACCCATCATGCATAGCTGTGACTTGGGAAGACAAACACCATCATCCCAAATGTCACCCCCGCCCCCTTTTCCTCCTTCCACCCAGTTTATATACTGAGCATGATGTCAGATGGTCTGAAACATCTCTTTGGTCAGCTGGGGTCACCTGTCCTGGCTATATCTCCTTCCAGTCTCTCACACACCCCCAGTCTGCTTCCCAGTGTGGAAATAGGAAAAGTAGAAAAAAAAACCCCTTGTGTCTGTCAGCCCTGCTCAGCAATAAAAAAAAAATCTGTATATTATCAACCCTGTGTTCAACATGAATTCAAAACATGGCCCCATACCCGCCACTGTGAGGAAAATTAACTCTACCCCAGCTGAAAATGACAAGTTTTAAAAACTTATCCCGATTTCCCTTTTTCTCAAAAATGCACTTTTATATTTTAATGAGAATAAAATTAGATACATTCTGCAAAAGTCATATACACATGCTTAATGTTCTACACATGACTAGTTTCAATGAAGTTAATGGATTTTAGTTGTTACTGGAGGTAAATGAGAACTCATTATATGAGAGGGCTGCCTCAATTTAGGGGAAACAAAATTTAAACTATGCATCTAAAAGAAATGGGCTTGCTATAAATCAGCTATTTTATTGTAATGTTATGGTTGAGCAATTAAATTAAAACCAAGACCAAGAATGCACAGGTAATCAAATCTGATGAATCTGATCTTCAACTAAGTGCAAATATATACAGATTGAAGAAAGTCAAAGATGCAGTCTTTGAATCATATGACTCTTTGGTGAAATGCTTCTATAGCAAAATAATCTAAACTTTCTAGTTTCTTGAATATCTTGAAATTAGTACATAGTTCCATGGTGGCAATACCCATGCCTTTTTATTTTTACATCTGGGTGATAACCATTAGAATCACTTGATCTGGAGTGGTGCCCTTGAGTATATCTCTGGCATGCCATTTACTAATCTCTCTCCAGGGAGATTATTCTAATGAACAAAATTTTAAGTGACTCCAAATAGCTACAGTAACTTTGAAAAGGCTACGAAATACATAATCTTTTTTCATAGTAAAAGTCTCTTAATTTCTAAGCAGAATAAATCTGGTCTTAAAACTTTGGAGATTTTAAATTCATGTGCAGTGCCAAATATGGCCTTGAAAGCTTCCAAATTACCTAGAAAGCTCTACTTTAATGAATAATTTTCCTTTGGACCTGCCAATGAACTCAGTCTAAGTCTCATCAAATTAACTTGTTTCAGTGTAGCCTTTTATGAAATACTTTAAAAATTCCTGCCCCCACTAAAATGATAGGAAAATACTCAATTTTTTTCCCTTCAGAAATATGAAGCAGCATGTTAAGTAATTTTGATCATGTATCAATCATTCTTGGTAACAATACAGATTAATAACAAACCTGAATTTCTCAAAACAAGACCTTTAAACATTTTACTAAAAAAGGTACGTGCCTCATTCTGTCCAGTTGTAGTGTTTTTAAACTAAGTAAAAATAAAAATATTATTTTTAAAAAATATTGATGACTTTGAACATTGTAAACTCATGTGAAAGGTCTGTGAGGCCTGTACTCTGGAGTTATACTGTATAAGAGGCTTATCAGAAATATTTGTTTTGAAGTATATCCTGTGGCTGTCGAGGAGAGGAGAATGAAGAAGGCAGGGAGAGGAGGTGCTCCAGATGTTGGAACAGAGACTCCCCTGCAGCCCATTGTGAGGCAGGTGTGCCCCTGCAGCCAGCCCATGGAAGCTGACATTGGAGCAGAGATCCACCTGCCCATGGAAAGCTCCACACCAGAGCAGATGGATGCCCAGAGAAGTTTTTGATCCCATGGAAAGCATGTGCTGGAGTAGGTTTCTGGCAGGGTCTGTGGATCTGTGGAGAGAGAAGTCCATGCTGGATCAAGTTTGCTGGCATGATTTTTGACCCTGTGAGGGCTCAAGCTGGAGCATCTGGCTCCAGAAGGACTGCACCTTCTGGAAGGGGCCAGTGCTGGAGTAGTGGGTGAAGAGCTGCAGCCTGTGGAAATGGCTTACACTGGAGAAATTCATGGGGGACTGTTTCCAGTGGGAGACCCCATGCTGGAGGAGTCCTCCTGCTGAGGAGGAAGGAGCAGCAGAAACAATGTGTGATGAACATATCACAGCCCCCACTCCCCTGTGCAGATGGAGAGAAGGTAGAGAAATAGGAAATAAAGTTAAAACTGGAAAGAAGGGAAAGGTGGTTGAAAGGTGTTTTAAAGTTTGATTTTATCATCACCCTACTCTGATTTGATTGTAATAAATAAAACCAACTTTCCCAAGCTGAGGCTGTTTTGCCCATGAGGGTAATTGGTGAGTGAGGGTAACTCCCTGACTTTTTCATAACCACAAGCCTTTCACTATATTTTCTCATCCCTTTTCAGATGAGATGGGGAGTGACAAAGCAGCTTTGGTGGGCACCTGGAGAGCAGCCAGGGTCAACCCACAACAGCTCAGCTTGCTCTTTTTAGTCATATTCATACCTTCAATAAGCAAAGAAGTCTTTCTTTACTGAACACAACTGTATGCTAAGTGTATCTCCTGAAATCAATCTTTCACTTCCAAATCTGAAGGCATATTTTTGACCTCATGGATAAGTTGTATACATAAACATACTGCTTGGCTTATTTCAGAGAAATCTCCAGGTCACATAGGACCTTGTAACAGAGGCATAACAGTGTTGAAACTGTCTGTATTCTGTACAGCTTGTCTTTTTCACTTTGGCTGAAGCAAATTTTCCCACTTCAAAAAGACACAGGAACTTTTTCTCTAAAAGATAAGAGGCCCATCCTTGCTCACCTTTCACTATGACCTTTGTGTGTGATAGTTAGGAAGAACTTTGTGTTTATGTTTGATAGTTGCACTTGGAGACCTTTTCTGACCTATGTTAGAGTGAATCCCATTCTTATTTGGATATTACAGGCTGGATATTTAAAATCTGTGGATTTCGTGTCCTTTAAATTTAGTTTCTGTGGTGATTCATTCAAAATTTATATTCAGCGCAGCAAATAATTTCATGTTTCTGATTATAATCCATTTCTTTCCTCACTGTATGTGTTGTAGCAGAGTTGAAGTGGTCATGAAGTAGCAGTAAAACAAGAATTTTAACTTATATGATAGACTTCACATCCTGTATCTATGCTACCTGTGATCTGTGTGTAAAGGAGATCTGAGGATTTTCTGAAGTAGCAGATTAAGCCTGCTCCAACAGAGAGCCCAGGAAGAGCCCTAAAGCCCAGGAGGACAGGCAGGCAGTCAGGGAAGTACTGGAGACATCTCAGGAGTTTCAAGGTTAGGCTAAGATAGCCTGTGAAAGCCTGCACTATGAGTACAGATTATGCTATCACATTTTTATATATAATGCCACTGTGGTGATCACCAAATACCATGCCATTTAGGGTTATTAACTTTTTAATGATTTATTGCTTGCAATACACGATGAGGAAGTTTGATCTCACCCTCCTATTTTAATTTGAATTGATTTTTCTTTGCTGTTAAAGAAATTACCACTTGAAAAGGCCTCAGCCAGGAGAGTGGAATGCATGTCAGTTTAGGAGAAACTGAAGAAAATAAAACCCACTTCTATCTGCAAGTTGTAGGAGTTTGGCACTGAACACAATAATAGCACTCCTGAATGGTTAGTCACAAGGGTATCCAGCTGTTAAAAAAAAAAGTTTAGATTTGGCTTTAGGTCAGGAACAACAGTTTTTCAGTGGGACTGGAAGTGTACAAAGCATGAAATGTTATTTTGATCATGCCAGAAAGGGTTTAATTTACTCGGAACTCAGCACTACAGATATGGGACTCCACCCCCAGTCCCCCAAGTTTTGAGAGTAGATGCAGTTGTGCAGACTAATGGTCTTGATGTCTGCAAGAGGTAGAAAAATTAAGCAGCTTCAAGAACTAATAAGAATACTCCTATTTATATCTTGTATTATTCATTTACCGTGAAATGGGAATATGCTCAAATAAAGCATAAAAGGGAGTATTTTCTCTGTGAATGAGGTTTTTATTGTTTAGAAGGAAAACTTTTCCCTGAAGCAGGGAATAAATCCACACTTTTTCATGCTTTTTTTCATGTCTTTATCCTTTTTATTATGCATCCTACTAAGAATGTGTATTGGTTTGCAATCAGCTTTATTTTTCATTGTTTCAAAGCTAATAAAAGCTGCCCTAAGACAAACTTTTTTGTTTTTCTGAACTAGTTTATTGGATGGTTACAAGTGAAAATCCTAGGTATGTGTTTCCAAGAGACAGCATAAGTTTTGTTATTCTTGTTGCTGCTTCTGTTTTCAGTTGGACAGATATATTTCTCAAGTAATCATTCCTGTTTTGGAGTCTGTTTTGATTAAGACAGAAATGTGCTGAATAGAAGTGTACATGAACAGCCCACATGTTCAAGTACAAATTTTTATACCCCACTCATGTATATCATCTTTTGCTCTCTTTAGTCAGCTTTCCCTCAAGGCTTCCAGCAGCACACTCTAGAAGGCCAGGTCATTTCTGCTTTATAACTTGGTTGCTCTACTTCTTAATAATAATTTATCCTCCTCCTGCAGATCATTTTCATGCTAGCCCTGTCCCCACTGATGCTCATCACTCCTACTCTTGTGTGAAATCAGCAGTGAGATATGTAGTCCCCTGTCCATCTTCCTAAAATTTTCTAAATTTACTGTTAGCTTTGGTAGTGATCATTCAAAAACTGTATCTTGTTTCTGGTTTCTGGTTTTAATGGCAGTGTATATATATAATTATCATAGAATCACAGAATGGCATGGGGTAACTGGACCTTTAAAATCATTTAGTTCCAAGCCCCCTGCCATGGGCAGGGACACCTCTACTAGATCAGGCTGCTCAAACAATGAACCATTCAATGTTTCAATGAATCAAACAATGCCAGACGTGGGGCATCCACAACCTCTCTGGGCAACCTCACCCCCCCAGTGCCTCACCCACCTCACAGTAAAGAATTTCATCCTAATATCTCATCTAGACACAGTCTTTTTCAGTTTAAAGTCCGTATCTCTTGTCCTTCCATGCTTTTGTAAAAAGTCCCTCTCCAGCCTCTTTTTGGGCTGCCTTTAGGTATGGGGAGGCTTCTATAAAGTCTCCACAGAGCCTTCTTTCCTCTGGGCTGAACCATCCCAATTGTATGTGGGATGTATCTCTTGCCAAAGAGTTTTCACATGGGAAAAGTGTTCCACCTCTCAAATCATCTTGGTGGCCTTCCTCTGGAGGACCATGGTAACAGGTTCATGTCCTTCCTCTTCTGTCCTGTTCCTGTCCCCACAGCTGGATGCCGAGCTCCAGGTGGGAAGCAGTATTACAGGTAGGAGTAATAACTGTATAGAATCAAATATAAATGATATTTCCATAAAATGTTTCTATCTTTTCATGAAAGCTTGCTTTACTTTGACCTCTTTTTTGAGAAAGAACTGACTACACATGTACAAGGCATTTGAATGTATTCATGTGAGAGCTTATTCTGCAAATGTTCTTTGTGTGATAGCAACACAGCTGTCTGACCTTTAAAGAGGAACAAATTCTTTGGGAAATTATGCTTTCAGAAGGATACTGTGAAGGCAAGGAAAGCTGATGAATACAGAACACAGAGATTGGAAACAAACTAAAAACAGAGATTGGACTTAATCCTGGCTGTATTTTAGATTTACAGAACCCAATTTTTTTTTTTTTGTCTTGACACTAGTCCTTGTTCCTTTGTGTTTTTTCTCCTTCTTTCTAGCTTAGGAAAAAACCAAAAAAAGTAAAAGGATGCCAACATAGCTTATATGCTATCACAACATAAAAAACTCCAGGCATTAAATGTGATTGTAGGTTTCCATGGCCCAGTGCAATTTTACTCATTGTTCTTCTACTCATGGACTCTAATGTCTGTGCTTGATATTTGAGTGTGCTTGAGAGCCACTTATATTTTCCACTCTGAGACATGAATTCCCACAATCTCTAAATGTCATGTGCCTGGCTGGAGCAAGAGAAGCACTCAGGTGAGGCAGGAATTCAGTGAGGCAGCAGCAGCTGACACCATAGAGGACAGCTGAGATTTTGAGCAGGGTTGGGAACTATTGTACAGCCCTGAGGCTGTGACAGATAAAGTAGAGCCATGTCACAGTCCCCAGAACTTGCTAGGATGGCTTGAATCCCAGTTCAGACTTGCTGCCAGAGCACTTACCTAGTTTATCAGCCAGGTTTGGCTGCACAGTGAGCTGTGCTCTGTCATAGCAGTATTTCTTCCAGCATCCATCACTCTCATTTTAGAGAGAGTTGTGCTAGGTAATGACAGCTTGTCAGCTTCCTGAGCTTGAAAATAGAAGAGCAAAAGAAAAGTTTTGGACAAGATGATGCGCTTTTTTAAAAATTTTTTTATTTGTGCCCTGTATGAATAAGATACAAGCCTGAAAATACATACCCCAAAAATGTGTATCTTTCTTCTTACCCAAGGCTGGGAAAATTAAGTTCTACAGACACAGATTGTGAGACAGGGACACAGAAAAACCACTTCTCTGCAAGAAAACCCTAAAAAACGTGTAGTGTCCAGAAGACCTTTCCCATGGCACCTCTACTTGTTCAGATGGGGACTACTGATCTCTGTTTCTACGACCCACAACATAATGAAATCTGAATTTCTTTCCTCTAGGTGCAACACTAGGTGCCCAGATCTGCTCAGAAAGTCTGAGGTAAGAGATGAGTTCATACCAGACATCTAGAGATATCTTTTCTTGCATTGATTTCCTTTGCAACTGAGATCAGAAACTTAGGAATCAAGGTTATAACTTAAATATAACATAAACATGCCAATTAAAAAAAAAAAAAAGAAAAAAGAGACAGCTGTATTGATACATTAGCCTCCTAAAACAATAAAAAAATTTTGCCCCAAATCACTGCTTAACAGTAATGTTTCCTCTCTTCCCACACAATTAGTACATTCAAAAAGTTGCTAGAGTGCTACCTGTTCCTGTAGAGTAAGGAGATGTATTTATACATTGCACAAAAGGTGATTGGTGTTTAACCTGTAAGAGGAACTATCCTAAGGATAGCAGTGGTGGAGGGATATGACTGCTGACCTTAGAGTGTGAATTTGCACTTCTTTGGAATTTGCTGGATCATCCTAAAAACGTGGCAATGAAAAGTTAAGATTTCCCTTCTCTTTATCTAGTGCTAATGTGTTACACTTATCCTGGCATACTCAGGATATGTGCTTTTCAGAACAGGTAGAAACTGTCTCTTTTTCCCAGCTGATGACATCACATCAAACTCACATAACCCAGCATGAGAAAATATAAATGTTCTAGGAGTCATTTGATGAGTGCACCTGAAGGATGAAGGGCAGAAAGGATTTTTGTACAAAGGTACTTAAATAATGGTTTTAATAGGAATGAGGGAGCAGGAGGACACTGAGTGGTACAAAGAGGGACTAGGTAAAGGAAATGGAGGAAAATGAGGAATCAGAAAATATTATATAGGTTATATATAAGGAATTTCCTAAGGAAGAAAATCCTGCCTGTTAATAATAATTCTGCACGTTTTCTTCCAAAGAAATACACTAAAAATACCACTGAAAAATTAAGGGAAAGGAATAAAAATATTTGAGATATACGATAGGGACATGCCAGAGTCATGGACTCAGACAAATTTTTATTGCCATCATTCAGAGTCCATATGGAAAAACACAGACTTGTGTTTACCTCTTTCTTTCTCAGCATGACAACAACTTTTCTTTCTTTTCAGCCATATCTTTCCTTGCAGATTATTTTTCTCTCCAGATACTAACTCCAGTGAAACATCTCTTAGGCTTCTCTTTTTTGTCTTTTTTGTTCCTTCTGTGGACAAAGGTATAATTTCTGTTTTTACACCAGCTTTATGATTATTGCTCAATGGAAGATTTTGTGAGGCAGCAAACCACATAAGGATTTATGATTTCTAGAGCACTTTTCACTAGAAATCTGTGGTGTCCTAAACAAGTAAGGAAAAAGCTTTCTCCATGATATGGAGATACACACTGCACTGCACACTTAGGAAAGTCTTTTTCTCTCTTAATGTTTTTCTCAAGTTTCATTTCTAGGCAGCAGAATAATATTTTTCCTCATTTCTACATGTGTTTTCATTCTTTTTCTCCATTTGCTCTCCCCACTTCTTTATTCCAGTTGTTTCTTGCCTTCTGCAATACTTCTCAGCAAAGTTCAGTGCATTGCATCCTTTAGCCAGAAATTAGTTTAAGATGACAGTGACAGTTTAAGTCAAGCACTGTGCTTGTTCCTGTTGCCAGGGAGGATATGTGATACCATCCATACTTGTGGAACAGTTTATTTTCCTGCTGCAGCCCATACAATGAGCCATCATGGGAGGAAGGTCAGGAGGAAGGCTGGAAGACATGCTTGAACTTCTTTGCTGGGCTGTTGCTACTACACTCCTGTGAAAACTTCTTAACTCCTTATCTCTTTGAGCAGTGACTATGTTTCATTTCAGCTGGCTTTCTGACCCTCTCCCTTGCTTGGTCCTTTTTCATTCTGCCAAAACTTTAGGTCACATATATTGATTCCACCAGTGAAATGTATCACATTTTCCTGATTCTCAATTTCTTGCCCCAAACTCATATTGCAAATTAAATCTATCTGATTTACAATGTCTGTCAGTTACTTTTTATTTTCCCCTTTCCTTCTCACCTGAAAAATTTCTGTGGGAGAGGACTGCTCATGAAACAACTTTAATATGCTCTGAAGATCACATGTTTCTGAAATTACTGATGACACCCTCAAAATCTCAAAGCAGATTTAAAATCTCCACCTTAAAACTTGACTCTCTTCTGGCACAGAAGGAGGTATTCAAGCGATTTTTGTGAATGTATTTTAGGAATTAAGAAAAAAAAATCAACTTGATTTATTAAAGTATTAGTAAAAGAGAAAAATAAATCTAAGAAAAATCACACTGGCTTTGGTAAGTGAAATAGACTTGCTTTTCTTTACTAACTGTGACTGAATATTGTTTTAAACTGTTAACTGATGTTGCTCTGGCTGGTAGAATGTGGGCAAAACATAAAAGTGTTTTAGAAAGGATTCAGGTTGTATTCTGACTTAACATGAACCTGTTTGGAGTCTGAGTACTTCAAAGGCTCAAAGAAAAAACAAGTATTCTGTACCATTGCCAGAGAATAACTCACTGAATCCTTTCAAAGCTCAGAACACCTAAAGTTCCTCAATTCTTTGAATTTATTGATTGTACTGTTACAATAATTTCTGAAAATAGTAGATGTTATTATTGGACCCAGCTTAGTAATTACAGCTTTTGATTTCCTGTAATAAGAAAAAAAAAAGAACATTGTCTTTTATAAAGAGACACTTTCAAAAACACTAAAATATGATGTTGGGAAATAATTCCTCCTCAGGATTTTATTATTAAGATTTCATGACTTTATATGTTATAAAGAAAATACAAACTTCATTGTTTTCTTTGATGTTAGAACCATGAGGAATCAATGACATTGTTGGGCACATCGTGTTAAATAGAAGGTAATACTTGGCTTTTATTTTAAATATTTTAAAGCAGTTTAAGTAGTGAGTCTTTCCAGAATAATGAAACAGGTGCCAGATTCCCACAGAATTATCATCATGCTAAATTTGACACAAATTCTAACCAAACCCAGAAGTGATCTCATGGCTGCAAAGGTGGGGATGCATTTTGTCTCTTTTGCAAGATGGATCCATGCAAATGTTTTTGTATTCCTTCTTTTAATGTCCCAGAGAAGTGCCTTCCTGAAGGAGAAACTCATTGGGCTGCTGAGCTCTACAAATAAGAAAAGTCTTCTCACATGAGCTTCATTTCATTTGGGTGAAAACTTCTTGTAATAATAACCTAGAACAAAGGGCAGATAGGGAGATATATGAAATGATTCTTTAATGAGCCGTCACAATATTGTGCAATAGAGACATCAGGGCTCCTGACATACAAATCCCCTTTATACTATCTGAACAATCACACTGGATTTGTGACTGACAACTGTGGATAAATATCTTAGTTTGTAATGTGGCCAGACTCAGGTTTTACAGCTGAGAAGACCATTAAATGCCACCACAATAATTCCTCTTCTCCATGCATTTTTTAACATTCATGGGATAGAAGAGGTTGACATCTTTTGGGTACCAAAAATGTCACTGTGTGTACATGGACTATTACTTTGCAAAAAAATCATACTTTCTCCAGGTTCTTATTTAGTGGGACTTAGTTATTTCAGCTAATTTGCCTTTAGCACATTTGTTTTAATGAGTGGAGTGCTGCAATGTATGGTGGGGAAGGTAAATTCCATGTTTTTCTTGCTGACTGGAACTTGGAAGTGGTTCTTGTTGAAATGAAAATATATCCTCCATACTATGTCTTCAGATATCTAAAGTCTCACAGTGTTGTTTGGAACACAGTTTTATATGTAGTGTTTAAGCTGATAAATATATTACTATTACTTGAGTGCTCCTAATTGCTATGATTTCTAAATCACACCTACCACACAACTGGGTCTGCACCACAGAGTCATAAAAGTTTTAGGCTGGAAAAGGTCTTTGAGACCAATCATGAACCTCACAGTTCGGACACAGGGCTGTTGTCCATGGGCTGCAGTAGCACAGCTGCCCCACCATGGGCTGTCTGCACCTTGGGCTGCAGAGAAATCCCTGTTACAACATCTGGAGCACCTTTTCTGCCTTCTTCCCTTGGTGTCTGCAGGGCTCTTTCACTCCTATGTTCTCATTTGTGTCTTTGTCCCCTGTTGTTTCTCTGCAGTAACCTCTTTCCCCTCCCTAAATGCATTATCCCAGAGATGTGCCACCACAGATGGGCCCCTCTGTCTTGGGTCTGGCTGGCGTTGGCTCTGTCAGACATGGGGGAAACTTCTGGCAGCTTCTCACAGAAGTCACTCTTCCAGCAAAAAACCTTCACTGCAAAAACCTTGCTGCACGAACCCAATACATTAAGAATGGAATTTAATTTTCCTGGCATTTTGAAAGAGTAAATGGAAAATATTTGCTTCCTAGGTTTGGATTTTTTAGTATTGCTTAACTTTTCTTCTCAGGAAAACACATTTAAACAGAAAATAGGGCTTTGTTTAAAAAAAAAAAAAAGTTTTTTTTTCACTTGTATTTTCTAGTTTTCAGTGGTACAAATATTGATGGGCATCTGAAAAAAAATCTTTAGTGAAAAAGAAGAACTCACACCCAAAATTCTAAATTCTGGATCATACTACTGATTTTACCTGCTAGTGTAAGTTTAAGGATGCAAACATATATGAATTCTGAAGGCTTAAAGCTGACATATCTGCTTAAATTGAGGCATATATTTTGATTTGTAATTCATTTGGTTTGGGATGAAGAGCCCAACTTCAAAGGAGAATATTAGTTCTGAAAGTTGTACAAACATTCTATCCTGTCTTTTGATAGTATTTCAGAGAATCTGTGTTATACTTAATAAGAAAAGTACAAAAAAGCTACCTGAATCCTCAAGTCACTTGGCTGGCACATTTTGTGTCTGAGAATAAAGGTCTGCAGCCATGACTTCTGAGCTTTGTTTCTATCATCATCAACCCCCTATGTAGCTTTCATTCATCTTCTTTCTCTATAGTAGGGGAAGATTTTTCAACAGAATGCCAAGTAATTGCCATTGCTCATGAGAAAATGTGGTAGCTGATTTGTGTTTCAGGATAACCAGATGCACATTTCACATTTTTAAATCCAAAACATAAGCAGTTTTCATTGATGGATAAATAAAATCTCTGGGCTTCTGGAACTTGAGAGGGAAGAGAGGAGTAACACTTCTGGTCTTAGTGCCAAAATAACAATTTTTCCAGGTGACTTTATTATAAGATAGGAAATAGTTGTTTTGAGGTGTTTTTTTAATGAGTACTCAAAGGTGCTGTGCTAGGCTCAGACAACTTTAATATTTGGTTTCATTGTCAGGAAAAATTCAACTGTTTAATTTCTGATCTTGAAGAATGACAAGTCCTCAATTATTCTTTATTTACACAACTCCATTTCCAGAGATCAAGACTACACTCTGAGAGAAATATGGCTTCAATTTGTCCCTTGGATGGAGTGGTTTTATCAACAAACGGAATTTCTTGTAAAATATATCACGGAGAGAATATAAAAAATAGAATTTTAATGTTTTTTTCTAAATGCTCCATCTGATTGATATATTCCCAGCTGTGTTTTAACTGCTTCATTGCTGTGACTTTTATGTTAATTTTGACAGCAAAAGTTTTACACTTTTTCAAAGCAAAATGGGAAAGTTTAGAGCAAAGTAGGTGATATTTTGTACTGAAACCAAAGGAAAAAATTCTGTCCCCTCTGGTGCCATTACCAACTGGATATTTGACAGGAAACCAGTGAGTAATTCTACATTTTATTCTACTGCTTCATTGTGTTCATTTTGTTTGTGCTGTGTTTGACTATTCATTTATTTTTTTTGTCAGCATGAAACTGTTTATAACTAATTTGCCTGGAGATTCCTATTTTTAGTTGATTGTATGTATTCATTACATGCTTCAGGGACTTAATTCACTCCCCAGATTTGCTGTAATAGCTCCTTATGAACTTTGGAGAATCCTCATAAAAATTAAGTTGTCCTAGCTCTACTGGCTTAAATGGAAAAGTGATAATTTATGGTTAAGTATCTCTATTCTCAAGAAATAAATATCTCTATTCAGATGTTAACTTTAACATATGAAGAGTCAAATCACTAAGAAAATAGACATTGTTGTCATATCTCAACCTGAAAACAAAGCAAGCTGACATCTGCAGTTGTTTAAGGTTGTTCATTTCATACAAGTTTATTTAACAGTTTGGAGACAATAGATTTGGGGAGCATACATACATACCCAAAAGTATGAGAAAGTTATACTTAAGAGCTTAAAGCAGTTATTTATGGGGAGTCTTTCATGGTGTATTCCTTCCTTCTGTGTCTTCTTTCCCATTAGTAATGTAGCTTTAGTTCATACTTAGTCTTATTTATTGACTAAGGACCTTAATTTTATTTTGTGTTGCATTGTTATTTCTCATTTTCTTAAAAGAGAAAAAAAAATTAAATATGTGTGTTTCTAGCATGCAGAAAACTAGACAAAGGGCAATGAAGCTGATGTTATATTCAAACATATTCCAGCTCTGAATAAAATAGAACTTGATTTCATGGCATGTAGCTTAAATTTTGTTGTTCCATCAAAAGAAGTATTTAAGATTTTCTTTCCACACTTATCTTTCATCACAGCAAACCACAGTACTCCTGGAGAGCCAGACAGAAAATAAAACCGGGTTCTTGAGTATATGATTAAACATGGGCTGGTTTTCTTGGCAATGAAAACCTGATTTGTTAGTTCATATTCATGCAGTCTGAAGAAGCAAAGAAAAAATAATATAGTAATATTTTGATTTGATATCAAATGGGAAATATGATATTTGTTGCTTTGTTCCAAACTTGTTAGAAAAATCACAGAGTAATATAATGGAATTAAAATAAATGGAGGAAAACCCCTTGGAATATAAAATTTAAATCATCTGAACACAAAGAGCTAAAATAAGTCAGATAAATCATGCCTTGCAAATAAGGGTTTCTCTCAGATGGCTTTTAAGTCAGCTAGATTTAATGTTTGGGCCTAGGAAACTATATTGCCAATGCCTAAAGCAAGGTTGGAAGAATCCTACTACACCAGATGAATGTATCAGAATATTTCCTTCTGTAGCAGCAGATTATTTTTGTCCTGTCATATCCTGGTTTATGAGCACTTCAAGAAGCATATATAAAATTTCCAGAGAAAGTATTAAAAGTTAATTTTTGTTTACAGTGGGCCACCTCAAAGAGCACAAATTGATTATCAGCCCGTGGACTTGTCAACTGGTCAGGTCTCCCCACATCCTAAGCGGAGGACAAGTTTCAGCATAATGCAAATTAGCCAGGATTTAAAAATACTGAAAACATTTCACACACATTAAAATTATTTTAAAAGTAAGCATAATCTCTGGGACAACAGCTTGAAAATTGCAGTATTTGTAATAATGTACACACAAAGAGGCAGGCCAGGCTGTTTCAGAACTGAATATTTTATCTCTGACCATTCTATTATGATATGGAAATCCTATCTTTTACTATTATACTGTTGCTAGCAGTAAGTTTTGTATTATTCTGATCCCACAGACATTTATATTTTGGGATATGATTGACTTCACAGATGTAAGTTTTTTGGTTTTTTCAGTAAACTACCTTCAAAGATGAATTTTAAGAATTTCCTTATCAGCATATTTTAAAGTAAAATGGATCATAGTTTATTTTACTAGCTTTTCAGTGTGCATATTGCAATCAGATGAAATATTCCTGATGATCATTTAGATGCTGGTAAAGAAATTTACCACAGTACTTTTCAAGCCTTGGAACATTTCAGATATGTATATTTTAAGTTATAATAAGAATGCTATTTGCCTTCTGAGCTGCAAAATACTGGATGCTCATTGCACAGCTTGAGGAATTTTGATTTTTAATTTTTTTTTGCCTAAAACCATTTTCATTAACACAGAATGTAGCTCATTAAAACATGTGTTTCTGAATATCTTTCAGAAATATCTCCTATAAAAATTTGAGATTAAATAGAGTTTATAGTCAAAATAAACTCCCCCATACAAATTCCACCATTTGGAAAGTCCCTCTATGCTTTTCTCCTCCCACACAGTGGATTTAAGAGAGTAACAAAAGAATCCTCAGCATTTTCTGCTACCTTTGCTTGTCATTTCTGGCAGATCCCTAACTGTCATTCACAGTATTATTGAATATACAGAATTTGTCAATTTTTTATTCCCTGTTAATTAATGCAATGTTAGCTAAATATTTTTGTACTCTATACAATCTTGTAAGTCAAACTGTTAATACAGTCTTTCACAGTACATATTAAACCACAAAATAAAAAGAAAAAAAAGTTCAAGAAGAAAATGTTTCAGAGATGTTTAGTAACAAGCTGTTTAAAATCACTGCAGTTATTAATGAAATTTAAATTAACTGTGGTGTCATAATGTATATGTAATTTTATATGCATTAGAAAACTTTTGGTTATTCAAATGAATGATTGGTTGATTTTGCAGCATTATTTATTTTAAGAAGATAAAACCAGTCAAAAATGTCAGCTAATTGAACTGCTTTGCACAGACATCCTTTGAACTTACAAACCTTGGCCTTTTCCTAACTGTGGCATTTGACTGCAGTTCCACCTCCCAGGATTTCCTTCTGCTTGTGGTGCAGAGGACAGAATCACTCTCAGGTGTGTTGATGGGTTCAGCTGAACCCATCAACATGGGTTGATGTCAGGTAATGCCTTCCCTCTTGCACAAAGGTGCTTTGGGAGGAAAAGCACTTTGGAAAGAGAGGTGTCTGCAGCAGATGGCCTGTGTGGAGGTGCTCCTGAGTGCACTTTCCCTAACCACCAAATGGATATTCAATCATGTTTATTCAACCTGGTATTAGGACTCAATATTCTCTGCCCATTGCATCCTCTAACAGGTGCCTCTAAACTTTGTGAAGAGTTCCGTGTCTTTTAGGTCGCTTTTATATCAAATAGTTCTATAGGCTTTGTCATCTATACAAGCTCTTCTGTTAGTTTAGGGTGACCTTGCTCACATTTTGATGGACTGTGAACCCAGCTTTCATAGGGCTCGAGTTTAGAGGCATGAGCTATTGCTCCATTTTGGGTTTGGCTTGGTTTGGGGTTTTTGGCACTTTTTGGTTTATTTATTTTGTATAATAGCTGGTTGTTATTCATGTAACAGACACTTAGGTTTTGTGGTGGGACAGGAGACTTGCATTATTATTCATCTTTGAAGAATCTCAGACATAATAGTGAACTGATTATCTGTAGCTGTGGTTTTTTGTCTGCTTGTTTACAAAACAAACAAGTGGGGTTTAGATATTTCTGCAGAGCTATATAATTTAAGCCTGCAAATTATGATTGGGGTGTATAAAACATTCTCTTTTCTTGCTCTGTGTCAATTCCTGAAGCAAACATATTTCCTGACAGAAGCAGAAAGGATCCTGCAGTAATCTGTCAAAAGACTGGTCATATAAATCCTTCACTGAAGTATGTGTATATTTATGGTCTTTGTAGATTACGCAATAAAATTTGTTGAATTTAATGTGCTTATAGTTTGCAGCAGGAATAATTCATACTCAATTGTTGCAGAAAATCTTTAATCTGTCTTAAAACAAATCAGAAACTGGATAGTTTAGAAGAAACTACTTACAAATTACCTCCTAAACAATCTCCAGGTCCACTGGACATCAAATGTCTAGACTGCTCATAGTCCAAACTGTGGAGGGCAATGGACATGATGAAAAACAACTTTCTCCTGACCAAAGAAAAGACAATATTTCATACCATGATTTTTTTTTTCCAGCTTTTCTCTTTAAAATGTAGATATCAGGCAGAAATTGATTAAAAAAACCACAAACTAGCCCTTTCAGTATAGTCTTAGAGAACAGCAAAAGATTACAAAGAAAGCTTACCAAATAACATTACATCACCCTAAAAACCAAATATGTAGCTATGTGATGAGGTCTGTTCACAGTCTGAGTGATCCTTTAGAACCTTTTACTCCCCCAGAATTTCTCATCTAGAAAATGAGATTAATTAAAGAGCCAAACCACATAAACCAGATGGTTTTTTGACTGTGGTGTTCCAGTCATTCAAATTCCTGTCTGGACTTCTGTAATTCCTTATAGCTTGTGTCTGAGCTCACAATCCTTGCAAATATTTCACTAAGTACAGAAACCAGCAGTAGTGTTGTTTTCATAGAATTATAGAATCATAGAACGGTTTGGATTGGAAAGGACCTTAAAGATCACCTTGTTTCAACCCCCCTGCCATGGGCAGGGACATCTTTCACTAAGCCAGGTTACTCAAAGCCCCATCCAGTCTGGCCATGAACACTTCCAAGGATGGTACAAACATGACTTCTCTTGGCACTGTGCTCCTGTGCCTCACCACCCTCACAGTAATGATTTCTTCACAATATCTAACCTAAATCTGCCCTCTTTCAGTTGAAAGTCATTCCTCCTGGTCCTATCACTACATTCCCTTGTTTACCATGGAGTGATGTACATATTCCCAGATCCTTCCATTCATCTTTGCACCTTCCACAGAGTGGCTCTGCTCATAAATAAGATTTTGTGAGTTTTGCAATGCAAACAGCTTTTCTCAAAACTGTGTCTCACAGGAGCCAGGTGAACTTTTCAAAGTCATCTATTTTAAAGGTAAAATCACAGCTTTGTGGGACAGGGCTACCTGAAAAACAAATCCTGAGCTCTGAAGCCTTACAAGAGGAAAAATAACAGGATATTTTAACTCTGCAGCCTCAAAACATATGTTTTGATTCATTACTTCTGTAGGTAGAGCTGTATGTATGAAGGAAGAAAGCATTAAAAAAAAAGAGGAAAAGAAACTTTTGAAAGAAGGTAAGAATAAGGGGAGATAACACTAACAGAGTAATAAAAATGAAGGGGAAAATGGTGAAAGTAAGCAGAAAATAACAATAAAACCCAGAGAAGTTGTATTGAATATTTGCACAGAGGAAAAAGAGGCATCCTGGCCTACTATTTTTATGAAAGCATCCAGATTCATGAACTGAAAATATAGACAAATTAAAATATGAAGGAGGGAGGTGAAAAAATCTTCTTAGTGATGCAATGATTACCATGATTCATGATGCACACAAGATTTGTAATTAATTCTGGTATTTAAACTGTCCTCCCTCTGGTAAAGAGGGAATATTGACTTAAAATATTTTGAGCTTGTAGCAAGTGAGTAAAAGTCTTTTCTTCAAATAACCAAGATACAGATGATGGAAAGATTATACAGAAACAACAAAAAGTGTGATTTCCAAATTGTTGAGATAAGAAACCTAAAGTTGCCAACTTGCCTTGGCTTTATTAAAATATAAATTTAACAGGTTTGTTGTGTTGATTCCTATGGGACTTTTTCCTACAGCATCTCTTCTGCTAGAAAATCCCATTCATGCTATCAATTATATCAGTGAGGCATAACTTAAGTAATTTTAGCTCACTGATATCACACTCAAAAACCCCCTGAAGATTTATAGACAGGTCTCTTGCAAAGAAGTTAGCAAACAAAGTAATGAGCACACTCTTTCACTATCATAGTACTTTGTGAAGAAAATAATTACCATTTACTTTAATTAATAATTTAAATTTAATAATTTTAATTTAATAATTACCATGTACTTTAGGGGAAGTACATGAAAAAAATGTTGAACAGTTAAGTGACTTTCTCAGGGGTGAAGGTGGAGTAAATTTTTTCTGATCAATACATAAAATTCAAGAATTCTTGGCTTCTAATTGCACTTTCTAATTCCAACATGAGATAAATAGTGTCCAATATTTTGTGTAGATAGCCACATGAAGAGTCATTGTGTATTTATTATTGAGAGACATTTTAAAGTTCAATACCCTCTTTCCAGCAAAACAGCAGAATATCATCAGCTTCCTTCACCTTTTTATTACACACTAGAAACATAAGGTTTAGTCTTCAAAGGTGAAAATAAACTGACTGTAGCATGAAAAGCCCAAGGGATGAGATAGATTAATAGAAAAATAAACTGTGATTTAACAACCATGTCTGATCTTGTGTGAAAAAGCTCCAGAATTCCGATATGTCTGGGCAAGATGCCGTCTTTTAATTATGCACGAGAAGCACACATATTTCAGTTTAATTCATGCAGCACTAATACCTCGTTTTACCATGCTCACATTTTTCACTGTACTGAGGTGTTCATTTCTACAAGTGAAACAGAGAAATATAAACGAGTTTTTATCACAGACCGAGTAATGATATGTGCTTAGCTCCTGAATCAAGGGCCAAAGAGCTAAACAAGGCCTTAGAAGATGAAATACCTAAAAGAACACAGCAGAAACTTAAACTGAACGATCCTGCAACATGCAGGTTTTGTAGCATTTGAAAAACACAGTCACTTTCAGGAAGAAAATAAATTTTCTTTTTTTCCCTACTTCAAAACTCCACAGGACTTGCAGATGGTAACATAAAAAATGGAAATCTAATCATGTTCTGACTTGTGATATTCTTTCATTTTGCAGGGACATATTTTATCATGGCAAGATAAACTGTTTATGGCCACTGTTATTTATATTGGAGCTACACTCATCACTGATTCAAAGCTCTCCAAGAGTTAGGAACAGCAGTCTCTTATCACACAAGATAAGTGACCCGTTTGCCAAAGATGTGGGATGAGATTTCACGGATGGAGCATCGTGAGAAATGGTGTCAGACAAAGACTGTGAGATATCTGTAGCTGTACACTGTAACCAGTGTAACCATGATAAGAAAATATCCAGCATATTAAAGCAAGATCAGCAATGTTGCTAATACTTGCTAGAAGATCACATTATATCTGCAAGTGGAAGATATTTACAAGATAGGAGGTTCAAGCTGTATTTCACAGATCTTTTCAACACAAAAAGAAAGACCAACAATTTAATTTATGAACTCCAGTGCCAGGATGTTTATATACAGAGGTGAATAAATATATCAACTATTACATATTCTAGTACCACTGAGTTAGCCTGTGTTAACAAGGTAGAAGTATGTGCATGCTCATGGAGCTATTCACCTGTGCTCAAACCTGTCCACTAATCTTTGGATTAACTAATAAAAGAAGGATAAAACAAATGAGCAAAAGTCAATAACTTTCGCTTTGAAGACAAATGGCAGACCAGGATGCATACACAGAAATTATAGCTCATATCTACTTCTTTCTCTGATTGAATTTCCTCAATGGAAACCTGAATCAAATATCAAAACATTAAAATGAAAACCCTTTTACCTGTGTTATAGGAGGCCAAATAAGGATTATTACAATGATCCACTCCTATCTACAATCCATGATATTATTAACCTTGCTGTAAAAATGTATTTTTAATTATATTGTGTAATCTGGGAAAAAAATTAAGAGAAAATAGGTCTAGGCTAACACATTATAGTTGATTATTGATGTTATTAATTTTGTGCTTCAGAAACAACAAGAGCTTTGGTAGAAAAAGTTCTTATTTGATGGTGTTTTGTTTTGCTCAGTAATTTTGCTCACTTTTAAGATATTTTTACTTTTTATCCTATATTTTTATACAGCTGTCTGGAGTTTAAATCTCCAGGTTGTCTGAAAATAGCTATACTATGAGGCAAACCTGTTATCAGTGATAACTGGGATCATCCTGAAAGATCTTTTTCAAAGTGTAGGAACTTACTAATTTACTGAAAATGTGGTTTGTTTATCCTGTTACTGACATAGCTAGATCACATATTCACCATCCAGGCAATGACAACTTACCCTTGAGTTATGACTTACTGAGATTCTAATTTACCTGTCAAATTGCAACCATCTCAGAAATGGAACTTTCCCCTTAAAACACACAAATATTTCTAGCAGTGAGCCATGCTTGAACAGAGTGGAAATGACAAAGCACAAGCTGATGAATCAGTTAATTCAACAGAAAAGAAATAGTGTCCTACAAGGTAAAATGAGTACTTCACTGTCCTCTTGGAAGACAGGTGTGAAAAGGTGCTCTTCAATAAAATTTCATCTTTAAATTAGAAAATCTTCAATTTAATGCACTAGCTATATATGTTATGCGTGACCCCAGAGTAAACTGAGACACCATATTCCATTGATTTAATAGTCTACCTATATTTAAGACATATATCTTCCATTAAGTATCTTCAAACTTCTAAGTTAACATATTCCAATTATACTCAACTAATCTATAATTATAGTACTGCTACATTAATGAAAAACTAAATATCCTGCATGGCAAAGGTAGACTGTTCTCCCTTATTTGTGATAGAATATTCTAGTGGATTGGTTCTTAGCCCTGCTAACTCCAAAACTTTCTCTTACTTATGTAAAGAAAACTACTAAAAAGATGACATGCATGCGTTTTGCTTCCAGCCTGGGCAGGGTTAATTTTTGCAGTAGGTGGGAGGAGGCATGGCTGACACAGAAGTTATCCATTATTACTCAACCTGTAAAATGTTTGATAGAATCAAATTCATTTGATATAACTATAAAAATTAGAGTTTATCCTGTGTTTGATGGAAACTTATGTAAGCTATGCTTATATACCTCATGTGAAAAATCACTGCTCCATTTCTGTGACTTACTAAAATTACTAGTTACACCATTTATGCACTAGAATTTTTAAAATTAATTTTTTTCTAGTGCATGACATTTTTCTATCATTACCAATGTAGTGACAAGATCTAAATTTCATCTATTAATATAAAGAATATCTGAAAGACAAAGAAACAACTTCAATCTAGCAGATATAACAAAAAAATATTAAATTGCCCATTATATTTCAGATTTGAAAAGATGGAATCAGAAGTAAAATTTGATTTGGGATTCTAAAGTAGATGTTATTCCAGTGTAAATCACCTGGCAATTTCAAGCTGCAGGAAGAAATAGAAAGCAAAATGTATTAAACTGAATTTATTTGACCTTGAAGACATAAATACATATCACATTAATGCACTACAGATAATGTGTTGTTTGTTGATAAAGTGGATTTTTTTTGGTATTGTGGTACACAGTTGAGTTGGACTGATATGTTAACATGATTCTCTAATACAAATTTTAATACTCAGATGAAGTGTAGAAAAATACCCTATGTATGCAAAATAGGGTTTAGAATATTTTTTTAAATTCACTAGGATGCTACATTTGCACTGTATCCCTACTTCATATTTTGCTTCACAGTCATAACATTTAAATAGCCTTAAAGTAATTCAGTCTAGTGATTCTCAGATAATTAGAAAAACTGGAAAATTTTAATTCTTTCTTTAAGAAAAAGCCCAAAATACAACTCCAAACTTAGAATCATAAATCACAGAATCATTGAGCCGTTTGTTTAATTGAAAAATTTTGCTTAGTGTATTTTTGTTTCTAAGTGTTAAGGTAATTTAATTCATCCAAATAAATGAACTATTTCCCATTGATTTCAATAGACTTTAAATCAGGTTCAGCATGGCTTAATTTACTGAAATATCAATTTTAAATCAAAAAGTATGAAATAAGATTAATCCTCTAGTACTAGATTTTTGCATAAGCCCAGGGGATATGAAGAAGAAAAAATATTACTTAGATAATGTCATTTAGTAACTATTTTTTCAATATATAACATCATTATGAAAAGTAAAGTTACATATTAATATAACTCAGAATTAAATGCATGGGTATTAAATATGCAATCATATTAAACCCAAAATACTTATCAGATTAACTGTCACCTACAATCCTTCTGTGCTTTTATCTTTGGAGTCAGAGGTCTTACAGAAAAAGTACCCTGGAGATTTAAAATGGAATCTCAGGATAAACCACAACTTGATTCTAAGAAGCTTTCAGTGTCCTGAGACACATCAGTCAGATTAGTGAGGTAATTAACTTAAAATGACAGAAAGTACTTGATACTGGGTAAAAATTGTATGGTGTTCAAAAAAGAAAAAGTAAATTATTTTAGAAAAATTAAGACATTACCAACATTGAAAGATTGGCTGTAGGTGTTGTTTTCACAAAATTTCTCCTTTCCATGATTGATCAGAAGTTCTAATTTAAAACTTAGAAATGGAAGATTTGGTATTTCATATTTCTAATGCTGTCTACAGAACTCCACCTGAAAACAGTTTTTCAGATCAGCCATCCCAGATGGCTCAGCTTACATTGCTCCCTATTATGGTTATTCTTAGACATCCTATTTCTCAACTGCAACCATACACATATCTACAATAGGAGAAGAAATGTATAAAAGAGAGTGTGATTTGATTTTTTTTCACTAGTAATATCATTTATTATCCATCTGTAGTGTATTATGTGGTAAAATCAAATGTCATCATTACTGTTGTGCTGATGAACATACCATTCCTCTTGTTAATTTCAAATTTATATTTAAAGGTTTGTATGAATTATCAGTTTTACTATAGTTTAATTTATAATAATATAAACCAAATTGTAGGATAACAACTAAGAAATACATGAGAAAATACATGAAATAAATGAGAGAACTTTAAATAAGAGCACAGCTTGATCAGTTGAATTTGCATGGAGATTCTGGAGATGTTTATCTATCAGAGTATTATTATTAGTAGTAGTAGTAGTAAAATTATTTCCTAGGTATTTATTCAATCTGTGCTGATTTTTTTCTTTATAGCCACTTTTAGCTGTGTAAGATGAAGACAAAATTACATTAACATATATTTTTTTCTTATGATATGAAAGTATATCAAATCTGCACTAATTTTTTGGTGATATAAATGGCTAAATGTCATAGGGTGTCCCAATGAGTCCAATTTTCAACCCTACATATTATAAATATGAGCAATAACTCATGAGCTAGTGACCTGAGGAATTTTATAAATATTATATTTATATTATAAAAATAGGATTGATGATTTATTGAGCCAGCAACACTGTAAGTGGGAACTACTTTGAAACAAAGATGAAGTACTTTGGAGAATCTTATATAAAATATTAATAAAGTAATAGAGAGTGTGACAACTGTGAGCAACTGAACAAAAGCCTATTGACCACCTGAATAATTCAACAGATATTGAATACTATTTTTCTCTTGCCATAGGAAGTTCAACATGTAGAACTAAAAACTGAATGAAAAGTAGAATCTTGAAAATCAGAAGTGTATATGGACAGAATGAAAAGAAAAGCATGCTAAGAGGAGATATTTTATTGGGTGGAAAGGGGAAAATGTCAAAAATGAGGGGGAAAATGTTCAATTTACAGTAACTTTGAAATGGGATTTAATAAAACAGAGAATGAAAATATAGTGATTCATGTTTTCCTAAGTGCTTTGTAGCTTTTTCTAGTGCACAAATGCTAAGCAGCCTTTTGGGAAATACCTTAGTCAGAAGCCAGTCTGGCAGACTCTGCTCTATGAAAATAGACTTTTTAAAAAAATATAGTTGCCTGAAATTAAGTTTTGAACTGAAAATAAATCATAAGAAGTACCAGGAATCCAGAATATTATTGAAGTCATTATGAGCTTTGTGTATTCAGCAGATTTTTTCTAACTTGTGGATTTAAGGCTTCAGAGACAAGCCTGAAATATTTGGCAGGAGTATTTTCACTCTTCAGCTGAACTACAAAATGGGAGATGATGGAATTTTATGAGTTTAATATAAACTTATCATTCTGAGAGAGTTGTATGCATTATCAACAGCAAATTTCCAATTGCAGTACTTACCACTACTGTTGAAAGAATTATTGGCATCTGGTGCCTCCAAAGATTAGCAGTCACATTGCCTAATCAGTTTGACAAGGAGAGAATCATTAAAGTAGGAAAGGTGGTCTGGTGTGCAGGTATGTTCCAAGGGACAGGAAGGAGAACATATAAACTCAGAGTAGTTTTATTTAATATTTTGCTGCTAATCCACTGTGACATAGCTAACAATGAGGTGATTTCATGGCAAACATGGTAGCAACTAAATAGTTTTGAAGGCATTTATTTTCTTTCTTTATTTCACTCATAGTGTAGTCAAGTAAAGTGAATTTCACCATTTTTCTCTTCCTCCAGTAAATATATTAATTCTGTATTTCTGGGAGTGCAAGAAAGAACAACAGATGAATTTACTGATTGTCAGATTGATTGATAACTGATGAAGGAATCAAGCATAAGAATTATAAATCTTAGAAGACAGATCTCCACTCATACACACACAAAGGAATAAACCTTCCTTTTCTATAGATGCTGACAGCTATGAACATATGCATTACAAATTTAACTTGATAGCAGAAAAGAAAAACTAGAGACAGTATGTCAGTAGCTCTGGCAGAGGCAACATAAACAAGCTGCTGACTTGCATTTTCATCCTGAATAGGACAGGGTGAATTCCATATTATTTGCCCTGTAAAATATGGGGCTCGCCCTGTCACTTTAAGAGGCCTCTGACTTTTGTAATGTCTGCCTGGAGTTTTTCCCTGGACTATCACAGGAGTCTTATTCTGGAATAAACTTCAGAAATAGATAAAACAAGGCCCAACAGAGATGTATCTGCTCCTCTCCAGACTGCAATCAGGTCATTTACAGCATGGATTAAAGCTTTCCAACAATCCTTGACTTTGGAAATAACAGAACAAGTAATTTCTTACACTTTATTTCTTATAGATAATATGAACAATTGCTCTTAAAGGACAGAATTATCTTCTGTGAATCACAACCTGGTAGAGAGGAGTAAGAATATGTCCCATCAGTCATGGAGTATGTTCTTAGGACAGGTCTCCAAGCTGACAGCTTCACACCATCCTTGAGGCTACAAATTTCCTCATATTATTCCTTAGCTAGTGTTAATAGAGCTTTTTGCTTCCTCTGACAGATGCTTCAGAGGCTGCTGGTACAGATCCAGAAACTGGGAAACATTTTACTTCTTTTCAACACATTCTTATGACAGTCCAAGATCAATTTGGGCCTGCAGAGTTCTCTAATTTCTACACAAGATTCAGAAAATCTCACCATTTCCTCTAGACACTGACATTTTTGAGAGAGAAAGAGCCTTCTGTCAAGGTCATGGAAACTTTAGCCCTGTTTTCAGCTACAAATATGCTCTCCTCTATTCAGATCGGCTTTAACAAGACTAGAATTGGCAGAATGGTTAAAGCTAAAGGTAACACTTTTAAGAGCAGGGTTGTAACAAAATCCCTTTAAACCCCCTTTGATTAATTATCAATTAGATTCTGATTGAACACCAGAGGAGAATTTTTCACAATCAGCAATAACCTCCCCTGCAGAAATGGTGGATTATCCAACTTTGCACTCTTCTAAGATATGGCTTTTCAGGATGCTAAACCATCTTGTCTAGACCATGGTTTTGACAGAAAAGGTTGGACCAGATGATCCTTGAAGTGTGTTTCAGCCTGGCATTCTATGTTTCTATGAATATACCATGTTACATTTCATTGTGCTCTTCAAATTTTAATGAAAGTTTTAGAAAAAATGATTTTAATGTGTTGTATTTTAAAAAGTACTTTCTGATCAGTCAAAATTTGATATTGTTAAAAAACTACCTAAATTTTTAGATTGTTGTATTTCAAAACAGACTCATGATCTCCCAGCTACTTGCTTGAACTGCTCAGTTCTTCCTGATGAACTGTTATGAGACATAAGCAAATTTGTGATACATATTTGTGATACAAAGGGCATGTGAAATACTAAATTAAATTATTTAATTATACATACACATGTAAAGAAAAATTTATGCATGCCTACACATACAAGATACAGTTTTATCCCTGTTATATACATACATTATATATATGACGTACAAGACATGAAGTTTTTATCCGAATTACTGCCTGTTAAGAGTTAACAATTAGAAAGTTTAGAGGTTTTCAGTTATGTACCAGAACTTATATAATATGTTTAAAATTGAATTGTGATGAGAAGATGTGAAATGAGATCCCAACTCTATTTTTAATCTTCTTCTTTTTTTGTTATATGCTGTTCTCTCGTGGTCTGTTAATAATTTTTCCTTAGCAAGCAGATTTTTTATCTTGGTGCACTATGGCTGCATTTCAGAACAGACTGACATTTACCATAAATTTATCAATGCATTTCTAAAGATGGAGATAAAAAACATTATTCATTTCCCTGTCAAATCAACATTTAATGGAGGCTTGAGGCTTTGTCCTGTGTGAGGTAAAAGAGAAAAAACCTAGCAGCAAATTAAAAACAGGCTGGGATTTTTACTATTTTGGAGAAAAGTTTTTAAAACAAGACCAATGAGACTATAACCAGAATGAAAAATTAATAAGACATTCTAAATAGATTCCATTTAAATGGCTTATAGTCAAGAAAATATATCATTGTATTTTAAGAATTCTGTATAGTTAAAACCATATGGGAAGTTTTACAGTTCCTTTGGCATTGGCATGGTGCATAATTTTTTCCTACAGGAAAAACATAGAAAGGTGATATGTTGTCATCAATAAATCCTTCCAAGGTTATCCCTGTTTACATAGAAAGAAGGATATTCCTATGTTTGAACTGGTGCCAAACAGCATAACTCTATCCAAATCAGTTCTGAGAAGTGTGATAATACAAAAATTGCTATAAAATTTTACATGTCCTATTTCTTAGAATAAGTGTGAAGAAGAGCAAGGTAAAAATAAAGGTGTTTTACCTAAAATCTTAGTAATTCTCACTAGATTAATACAGACAATTGATCTAGAGAAAACAGCTGGGCAACTCAGATTAAGGGTAAATATACAAATAATAGCAATGAAACATTCCAACACGTATTTCATTCTTGTTTTATTACATTTAATTTTTATGAGACAGGACTATCTTGGCATTCTGTGTGTTTTTTTTACCATAAAATCATAATATATATTATATAGCTATATTATGATCAGATGTGTGACACTATAAAAATATGAATTAAGGTTAATAATTTCAATGTAGCATCAATTGCTGACTGGTGAGGGAAAACTATTTTCATTAAATTTTACTATTAAAATTATATTGCAGGAAATAACAGTGGGATTTTTTTCTAAAAATATTTTTTTTCGTGGCTTAAGATAGGAACATGATACTTTCACTGCAATGTAGCTTTTGATACTTGCATCCCAACAGGTGTCACCTACAACTCTGATTCAGAATTACTTTAATAATCTTCTATAGCATAAAGTTGATTTTACTGTGTCTGGGTGAATCTAAAAGAGTATTGTTAGCTCAGATCACATTGACTGCATACTCAGAATTTATGCTTCAAAAAGAGAATGTATATTTCTAGTTTTAGGCTTTTGGCTTAGCTGAATATTGTGACATCCATGTTTTCCATTAAGTAGAGTCTGGAATTTAAACAGCTAGTTAATCTTCTTCTGCTATTTCAGAGGACTTTGCAGCAGCCATTTCTTGTGCAAAACACTTCTATTTAGAGAGAATTGCTTGGATATTACAGATGTTCAAAAATAGTGCTTCAATCTTTAAAGACTTTTTAAAACCTGTTTGACTTCTCTCAACATATGCATAAAATGACAAAGCTCACTAGCTAGGCAAACAGAGAAATACTCAGATTTCTGAAGAAATCAACTTAGCTCAGTCTGGCATTGTTTTAACATCTCAGTCTTTAGAGCCATTTATTGTACATAGCCGAGGAGAATATCATAAAGTGAAACAAAACTTGAAGTGGAAAAAACCAATAACTGATTGATTTTTAAACTAAAGATAATAGCTCTGAAATTAACACCTTGATATAGGATACAATCTGGGACAAAGGCTTCAGTGGCTGCAAGAAAAAAGTCGAAATGGAATTGTACCAATGGTTATTAACACTGCTGCAAAGGAAGATGACAGAATACATATAACAAATATGTAACAGGAAATTTTATGTCATTATATGTAAGATGAAATTTTCCCTGTTGCAAAGTGTTTAAAGTACAACTGAATGAATGCATTCCTTCTTAGAAAGCTATATAATGCTTATCTGGTAGGAAAATGTAAAACTGCATTTTAAGGATCACTTGACATATGTGTCATATCAAAAGTCCAAAATCCAAATAGAATTTCCATTCTTAGCCTGATAATACTCAGCCTAAAGTTAAAAATTTGACTATCATGCATGCACATTGGCAAAAATATCTAACACAACCTAATTGCCATTTCCATCTCTAATTACAGGTGGCCTGTACAGCTTTTATGTCCAATTGCTGTACTGTTTTGGTGTGATTATGAAATTATCTATGTATCAAAATCTCTTTGAAGACACTATAACTTAATGTCATTTCTGGACTACAGCCAGCATTGTACTGTAAGTAGCATGAATGTAGAGCTGATTTTATATCCACAGTAAATAAAAATGGCAATATGAGCTAATTTGGGTGGAAAAAAAAATATTATTCTTATTCATACTTATATCATCTTGACATCCTTATGGTCACTGAATTTTCTGTAATCTTGTAATTCTGTGAGCTTTCCCAAACCTGCAAATGGGAATAAAGAGAAAAACCCAGGTAGAAAACTAAAACTTTTTGTTCTATAAAGATAATACCTGGATGCCTGAATTGCTTCATATATACTTTGCTATTAATATAACATCTCTTTAATATCAAATTATTATTTCAACAATGTCTGGTAGAGTGGCACAGGAACAGGCTCAGCTGCTGTCCCACTGCTGTGTGCAGTGCCCCTTGCAAACATTATGTTCATAACTGCAGCCTTGGACTTCATGGCAGAGTGTCTGACGTGGCTCTTTAGGCATAGCTGTCAGCTACATAATGCACTTATCTCTTGTTTGAATAACTGCTTCTGTAGACAAAGGGAAAAACTGGAAGAAATATTTGGCTTGGGTCATACTAAAACAAATGAGTCTCCTTACTTCTGAATGAAAATAGTGCAAATATTATAGTTTATATCAAAATAATATCCAATTTTTAAACTTTTTTTTTCTTCTATTGTTTTAGTTTTTATTCTCTTAGCTTTGCTCTTTGAGACAGTCTCATGAGCAATATATTCACAAGCACTATATTAAGAAAACAGAGTTTGCAGTGGGGTTGAGCTCAAAGTCTCTTCTGCTTTGCAATACGCCTTGTGCCTTCTCAAGTCTCCCTAACGCTTTCACTGAGCAAGAATCAGCTGTGGTGGTGCATCTGATCAGTGAATGCAGGGCTAATTGGCAGGTTAATCATTACTGATTGCTTATCTGAAGGTGGCTGAACTCCCTCACTTCTCCTTCAGTCTCAACACAATTAATCACACTGCTTTTCACACCCTCATCAAGCTGTTCATTTCCTTAGTCTTTAGGAATTTTATTGTGCTTGAGATATCAGCTTAAGGTTAAATGTGTGTGAAATCTGCCCATGGCTTAAAAAGGCTATAAAGATGGACTAAAAAGGGATTGTTATATAGCCAGTTTAATTTTAGGTAGATTAATTATCCTAGTCATCTTGAAAAGAAAGGACAAGAAATTTTGTTTCGAAATTTCAGGCTGAAAATTTTGTTTAACGTACCATGTTCAACAGAAATATTCACTAGTTGCCTGATGGCATTAATTATTTTGAAGAAAAATGTGGATGTTGATTAAATCTGATTTGTCAGATTTTGCTTATATCTTTTCAGCCTCTAGTCTGTTGTTTTTCTTCTGAATATCTTAAAAGAAGTCTTAAAATATAATAAGCACAACAGCAGAATAATTTAAAATAGTATTTCATGCCAGCTGAAAGGAATTCCAAGGAAAAAGAATGTGACTGATGTAAAGCATGGTTCTTTAGAAGCAGTGACAAATCTCCACCCTTTAGGTAAGCAGGCTTAAGGGCAGTGACTGAAATCTTTCCTCACTCCTGACATTTGAATGTTTTCTAACTCTGGGGACTTTCTAATGTGTGTAGTGTGATGGTTTAAATACACATAAGGTAAGAAATGGGACAAACTAAGGCACACATCCTGTAGGGCAGCAGAAATGGAGCTTGAATTGTCAAAGAGCTGCTTTAAGGGTAGTCAGGGTTAATTGGACTGCAATGGCTCCCGCCACTTATGACAAAGTTGTGGTTTTTCAGCTGCTTGTGACATGGTGACTTGTTTCTGATTGTCACATAAGTGTGGATGGGATGCACATTCTTCCTATCACTGTTTCTCCTACCTAGTGTAGGGCAGAAGGGACTGTTAAATTTACTGTGAAGCTGAAGAAGGAAGGGAGAGGAAGTTCTCAAGCTCTTGTACTGATGGTGGAAACCAACCTGGGTGCCTTGCTTTGGTGCACTGGCTACATTTAATTCTTCTGCAGGCTATGGATTAATATAACTAAACCCTAGAAGAGGAAGAGGACCTGTTGATAAATAAGATACTGTTTACTTGGAGGGTTAAGTGAATTAGAAGAACCTTTATATTCCTTCACAGCAAAAAATAAAGCAGAGAGACTAACACACTTAGCATTTGTCTTGTATACTGTATATTAGATTACCTGAGAAAAGATAAAAATGGAATAAATCTGGAATCAAAAATGTCTTCATTGTGAGTTTTATAAATTAGACAGCTAAAGTTAATTTAATCAACTCTGTTTTCATCCCATTCCTCTTATCTAGAACGATATTCCCAGGGCAGAGAGTCATGCACAATATCTGTTTGGCTTGCCATGGACAGCTGGGCAGCCTTAGGCATGCAAGATGCTCATTAATACTTGCTTGCTGCAGGTTTCCCCCGTGTTCACCCATGAACACCTTTTTCTGTTTCTCCTGAACAAAATATTGTGTTTATATTGAAATTCTCAAAACTCAGTCTCACAGAAGTACTCTGAGTGTACAGCTGCTCTCTGCTTCCAACAACTCTGCAGCATGATGCCCACAAGACATTGTTCTGGGAAACACTGAGGACAGATAGCAATTAGAAACCCCTAGATGCCTGTGGTGAGTGCCAGATGTACGTTTACCTTTAGGTACTATCAACCACATGTAGCTTGAAGTCCTGCTTGCAAAGGGAAAATCATACAGATTTTCCAGTTCATGAGGAAGCTTGTAAACATTTTCCATATCCTCCAAAAGCATTTTTGCATTTCTTTGGAATTCAAAGCCCATTAAACAGGAAAATGTGATGAGGAATGCAAGCAGAGGAATCTAGTGAAGTTTCAGGCCATTTTGATAAGGACCTTCACTGATGCTCCAGGGAAGCTTTATTTACACTGGGAATATATTTTGGAATCAAGTTCTTCCAAAGAAGATTGAAAATTTCCATGGTAAGTGCAGCAAGACTAACTCACAAGTTGAAATATTTCATACCTTATGGCCTTTTATCCTCATGCTTTCCAAGAACTTGTTGGTTTATATATGAAATCTAAATAGCTAAATGTCTCAGGACTTTCCTCACATGCTGCCCTCAGCCCTTCAGTTCCCCTTTGCTAGAACCTGGCCTTACTGGACCAGTATGTCTACCTTGTTCTTAGTAACCAATTTAGCTTTTCTCTCCCTTTCTAGTTTCATAAATGCTTTATTTATTTATTAAATTTTAATTAAAAAAACTCTAGACTTGTCTTATATCCATCGCTCTTGTCTGTGTGTTTGCACTGTCCTTTACCTGCAAGGCTTGGACAAATGTTATAGACATTTAGGCAGAGCTAAAATGATGACAGAGAAAAATGTCAGAAGGATTTGGGCAGGGTATACAATGTTTTTTGTCTGAGGTGGTCAAGGGAGCTGGTGTGCAGCTTATGGTGTCCCATAAAGTAAACTATTTAGACACCTGAGGATTTTGCACATCTAAATCTGGAAAAATAGCAGAGTAAGGCTTTAAGTGACTTCTGAGATCATGGGGAGGTTGCTGAGATAAACCACAAAGCCAGATTTAGTGGTGTAGTTCCACCTCCACAACTGTTTTAGTGAACACAACTCTAGATATAAAGAAATAGCTAGAGCTGATACAATAGTTCTGAAACAAGCCCGAAATCAAGATTTTTCTAATAAGTTGTCTTAAGCCATGAAAATTGATAATAAAAATGAAAATAAAAACTTGTGTATGTAGTAAGGATAATAAAACTTACTGTTAGAATTTAAGCTAATACAACAATACATCTGTTAAATATCATGACTGTGTTCTGTTAGTCTGAGACAGGATTTTTCCAAATCAGTTTTCCATTAAATGTTATTCCTTAGTTTCTACTGTTATCAACTCAAGATTATTTTTTTTTTTGTTGTTGATGCAACTGTTGCTCATTTAGAAATGGTGAAAACTGTGTTAGTACTTAGACAGAAGTTATTTTCCTTCTGGCTGATGGTGTAGTTTTCTACCACTATTCTGAGCATCACTAGAAAGGACTTAATTGTTCGAAATGTAAAAATCTGTGCACATGGCCTTTCCAATATTGTAGCTATAATTCTGTGATTCTGCCTGTAATTCCAAATGTTTGGAGGAACTTCCTTATATGATGGTATCTCATCAGTCAGTCACATTAATACTCTGTGTATAAATAGTGCCTCCCAAAAGCTAAGATCTCTAAAGTTAGACATGGAAATTTTTCCCTAAAACTGGTTTGTTCTTCACAATATTTGAAATATCAGTGTAAATCAGAAATTTCATCAGCATGCACAGTGGCAACATCTTCAATAAGTTTACTGGTTGCCTTTGCACAGATTTCAAAATAGGTTTGTTATATTTTTAAAGTGCTTTTGGGATGAATGGGAAGAAGGTAAGGAAATTCTCTCAGGAAAATCTGTTCTTTGTTGCACCTAAAATATTCAAAAATTTGTCACATTTTCATTCAAGATAAATTTTAAAAAATGATGGAAAACTGGTTTTATTATATAAAAACTGACGGAAATCTTAGTTTTCTAGAAGGCAGCCATGGTCTCCTGAAATGAAAGTATTGCAATAGTTAAAAACAGAATATGTTAGACAGAAGGATAAATCACAAAATCAACACCATTTTTTTTTGGTGTAGAAGATGGTCTCTTTTGTCATAAGCTACCTCTGAAGAAAAACTAAACTGAAAGTGCTGTGCAGTCATTTTCCTACTTTGGGCTTGGGGGTTGGGCATACAGCTCAAGAGATCTGAGTGATCTGAGCTGCCACAGAATGTGGAAGAGGCCCATGCAAATAGACACAGTGAGGTCATGATTCCCTCATGGGGCACAGACACATCACAGAATGACTGATTTCCCAACTGCTGTCACTTTGGGACACACAATTGAAACCAGATTCATGGCTACTTACCAAAATTTTAGAACCAAAAATAGTTGACTAAATAAATCAGAAAGTTGGGAACAAATGTTCAGAGGCAGAGGAAACTTGATTAGTTTTAACTCTTTTAATGTCAATAAACTGGAAAAATATATCATCAGTCTTAAAAAGAAGCTAGATAAAAAAGATTTTCTCCCACTCTTTAAAGAGTCTCCTGTTGCTTGTTGTTTTGTGAAGTAGTAGCTGAGACCAGAGCTTTGTAGATAAGTTTTAAGACGCAGTGAAAGTTAGTGTCTTGGGTTCATGGAAACCATCTACAAGGGATTTGTCTGATACTTTATGTAATTTGTTGACAGGAACGTTATGAAAGTCCTAGAAGAAAGTGGTCCAACATCAGGAGAGGAATGTTTTTTTATTCTGGATTGGAGACCAATATGGGGAAGGATGTGGAGGGAGTGCTTCAAAGACAGCAATTTTTAGAAGTCTCTTTGAAGCTTAAAATGAGAAATATGCTCCCCTGCTCCTTGTCTGCTGGTGAGAAAAAAAAAGTTTCAGCACTACCATATATTCTTAAAATAAAAACTTGTTCCCTTGACAATTCCAAGCATCATTTATAACACATTCTTTTTGACTGCATTGAGGATGTTTGTCTGATAAGGATATTCTATAAATTAAAAAAATATATTATATTCAAGTTCAAAAAATAATTTAAGATTTTCCTACTGATGTAATGAAGTTAAACAAATAAAAATTCCAGGAAAAATCAAAAAACCAGTAAAAAATATTGGTAACTACTATAACTGTCATCTTGTCCATATGGAAAAAATATATTTCTAGGAAAATAAAACAGGTTCAAAAAGTAGCATAATAAATTCACACATTTACTATTAGTTTGAAGATTAATTGTTAAATTGGCTTGTAAAACAGAAAGGGTGTTTTAATACAATGAGGAAATATTTTAATATACTGAAATGTTTTGAAATAGATTTTGTCATTAGAAAAAGGCAATGGGAGCATTAAGTTAGAATTTATAGTTTGTTGGAAAAGAAAGTTTTATGTCTAAGTATATTGTTTCTGCTTATTTATTACACTGTGACACCATTTCTTTTAGCCATTTTATGTTTTATTTTATTCTTCATTTTTTGTGTTGAGCTCACTGAGGATTCACAAAAAATCATTACACATTTTGAAAATTAGACTTGAACCCAGGATATACTTATTCCTCATTACAGATGAAGAAATCATTAATGTATTAGCTGTCTTTTGATTTCATACGGTTTTGTAGTTTAGCTACCTAGGACTTGTATATGCTCACTTGAAAAAAAACAATTTTTCAGGAATTCAGTCTTGAGAAATGGGATCAGCTGATGAAATAAAATATGTCTATCACCACAGCAGTTTAGTATATGGCAGGAGGAGATAAAAGTTTATGTAACAATCATATACTTATTGAAGTTTCTTTTCCATAATTGTGGTGTTGTTGTGGCTTTACATCTGATGCCTTTGTGGGTTAACACTAGTCCTTGCATACATGAATATGGAGGTGGCACTTACCAAAAGTAAAAGGACATTCATGTTTTGTAAACTTGTGGAGACACTGCTTTAACTACTTCACTTTAACCACATATTCTAAGCTGCATAAGCAACCAGAATAATGGGCTGGGTTTCAAATCTTGCAGAGAATCCATGGCAATCAGCATATTAGCTTGCAACCAGTTCCTTTTAAAGTTGTGAGGAGAATTTCACTCAGCAGTGCCCAGATCTGCAGTTATAAATCCAAATTGCCATGTGAATAGAGAATTCAAAAAATTACCATGTTGCATCTGATCTCTCTCAAAAAGGTAAGAAACTTAAAATTGCCAAAGAAATATCTAACATAATTACATTAACATAAACACTAATTCTTCTGAATATATCAGAAATTTCTGAACTGAATTCCATACTTTCCTCTAATTTGTGGCTCTGTCAGTCAGGAATTTTGGACTAAGTTTGCTCCTCTTAAGTCCATTGGTAACTGGGGATAATTAGGACATCAGCTGTAAACCTGAAAATTAACATACAAAAAATATATATTAAAAGAATTTTGTACCTCTTCAGGCATATACTAACCTCCATTTAAGTAAAGCTATTTTTTTTTCCAGTTCCCAAGTTTCAGATATGTTCTGGTTAGTTAGGCTTGGAGCTCCTTGTAGATATAATTGACAGCACCCTTAGAAATTACTTAGCATCCCTAAAGAGAGAAAGATCCATGTATGTATCAAATGCCAGTATAATTAACCTGAGAAAGGCATGCACACTTGAATGACTGGCTCTTACACAAGGATATACTGATCTGTGGGGAAATATCTAAGGGTAAAACTATAAAATAGATTAAAATAAATATTGTATTTTTAATTAATATTAAATTATAGCATTCATACCTTTTTTTCAAAAGTAGAACAAAAAAAATTTGGTGTATTTTAATTTGAAAAGGCCCATGCAGACTTCAATAAAAGGAGCTGAGTTTAAAACAAAGATTCTTTTGCTCCTGACCCCTTTTTCCTTAGAAGAAGAAAAACCCCAAGTTTTCAACTTACATCTGGTACCACTGCTTCATTAGCAGTAAGTCTCTATGTACTAAACAAAAATTATCTCAAACTTTTTTGAAATTATTTAATTTTAGGACTATAATGATAGTAAATAAATGTTGGAGAAGCCTTCAGTATCTGTATGCCTTTTGTTATGGGCCATTTCTGTCATCCAGAATGGATGTATGTGTGGGAAGCTACACAAAATCACTAAATAGAATGAAGAAAATAAGGATATTGCATTTGGGGGGCACTTGGAACATGAAATAATTTGGAAGGATGTTTCTGAAGCTCCTACTTGAGTTCCTAATCCCATCCACTCCACACAAACAAGGTTAGTTCTGATTGCTTTCTGTCCATTCTAGCACTGGTTGAATAGCTCTCCATTGGAGGGAAAAAATGAAAAAAAAAATGTTCTAGGTTGGGAGACTGTGCAGTTTTGCAGCTATGGTGGTCCTTGGAAGAGACAGAAATAGAACCCTCCCTAGTGGGACAGCATCTCCCATCTCCTGAGGGACTATTTTGATCATTTTACTTCTACTGAAAAACCACTTGTGCCATATCTTACTTTTCAACCTTCTCTGAGCAGTCACAACACAGTGTTTATCAGTCTTTAAAAATTATATGAAGATTTATTTGTATAGTTAGTGTGGGTAAATAGACATGATGGATCACTGACTAAATTTGAGGGTGCTTTTCAGATTCTAAATCCTCTCTCTGGTAGGCTCTCAATGTGCTGGCTGCCATTTCCCATATCCTCTACACCTAAGACACAATAACAATTCCTACTGCAACAATATTTTATATGTCTGAAACTATTTGGATCTGAAATTTTCCAGAACTGAGTTCTGGGAAATAGAAAGTTTTGTCTAACATTTGGAATCAAGACAAGCTGAACAGTGTGCAAAAATATTTGCTTGATAAATTATGGAAGTGTTCCTGTAACTTGGAATTACGAGAGCAAGGAAAGTGCTTTCAGTGAGATATATTCAAATTATGGCTTTACATCACAAGCTGGGCATGGTTAGTTTGCCTCACTGGATTTTAGCTTAGCACCTGAGGTGTTTCAATGAGCAAGGCTGCACTGGGCACTCATGATTGATATAGATGTTGAATAAAAAATATTGCCAGTGGTGTACATGAGTTATCTGCAACACTGCTTTCATTCCCTGCAGCTGCTCTTAAATGTTCACGGTTGTGAAGTCTCACAGTTTTACAGTCATAAGAGAGACTTTCCTGCTTCTGCAGATGGTCCTGATCCAAAGAAGACCATAGCCTGGTGACTCTGAGGTCGGGATACATGTGGTCTAATTCCAGATGCCTGCAATGAGATTCATATGAGTCATTGGAATGAGGTAAATCCCACCCTGCAAATGCTTCTTCCATTCTGTTGACTATAAATGCTGCCTAACATAAATTGGTTCAGTGATGAATGTTTACTTTTCATTGATGAGTTCAGTATATTTTCATTAAGGACAAATGTCTGCTACAAATGTACTCATGTTTGTTTTCTGCAAAACAATGGAAAATATCATGTGCAATAGAAGTTTGTGTGATGTGGGTGTCCAATAAGCCATGACCAAAGGGAATGGGATTGTCTCATCACAATGATAACCTTCTTGTAAGGGGAAATTATTTTTTTTCTTACTAGAATGAAATGGAAGTAATCTTGCAAAGGTCAATAGGGGGAAATGGTTGATATTAATTCTATGGTGCCAAAAGTCTATGATTTCTCAAATAGTCTGCTTTTGGCAAACTATTGATACAACTGTATACATTTACAGTATAAGGGAATTTTGAATTTTGATTAATCGTGTATTAGTTTAATTTAAAGTCATATTATTTACACCATTTTCCCTAGGTCTTCAAAAGATTTAGAGTCTAATTCATATTGTTCTCAATGTCTTTGACAGTCTAGAATTTGATAGATGTATTTATTTTGATTCTTAATTCAACCATCATGTTCACTAGTCAATTAATAGATAAGTCACCATGTCCCTATTATGTTTATACAGATACACAGCTCTGAAAAACAAAGGGAAATGCATTATAGTGTTGCTAAACCCAGTTAAGGAAAAGGAAAATTAGAATCAGTTGTTTTCTTTTCTACATTCCTCCCAAATGATTGTTTCTGGTGTGTTTGTTACAACCACATTAAAAATACGGTTAAAATGGCATATAACCCAAAAGGTCTTGATTTATAATTCACTTTTAGGAAACAAGATTTTGAGAAAATGGAAAGAGTCTAATCAAGAGATTCAGAAAAATTGTCTTGATTTTAAGAATTTTTAGAAAATATAGTAATAGGAAACTGATAAAATTTGGAAGTTGCATGGATGGTTCAGAGTCTGAAAAAGTTTAGAATAAATAACAATTAATAGTAGCTACTGCATGTAAATGTTACATTATGAAAATAAAGGCTGCATTTCAGAATGCTTTCAAGCCTATGAAACCCCTTAGCTGTACAGACATCTTCCAAGAGAAGAAGACAATACAGGGTGTGTCAATGAAGAGTGGTGGACAAGAACATACATCCGCAAACCACAGACGCCACAGTGCAGCCCAGCCATGAATGAATTTACCCAGCTGGCAGAAAGCAAGAGTTCAGATCAAGACCAAAAGTGCCAAGCACAATTATTTTGTTTCAAATACATAGTTCCAGACCTGAAGCTGTCCCCAAACTCTTCCCAGATGTTCTAACCTTAGTCAAATATTTCATTGCGGAGTCATGCTGTGAGTCCTCAATGGCTTGTTTATTTGAGGTTCCAGGAGGAAAGATGAATTCCAGCAGCCTGGAAGGGTACAACTGGAGAGGCAGATGAGGCACTGAGCTGCTCCAGGACTTTCCAGTTTAGATTTCACTGAAACTAATACAAATTTTAGGGAAAGCTAATAATAGTTAAGGATCCATTCACACTGAACATATTTCCAAAACCACTTAAAATACATTACTCCCATCCATTTAGCTGACATTTTTCTTGTAGGGAGACAGCTAATGGGTGAGTTATTAAATACTCATTATTTAATATTTCTCTGGTACATATATGGTTCAAATACCCCACACAATAACACAAAAATGTGTGTTAAAATACATTCCACCTGTACCTTTATCACATCTGATCCAAAGAATGGCAGATCTTTCCCAGTGATGAATAATTATTAAACTAGTGCGACATATCCTTCAAATAAATAAGCACACTTAATTTCAGGCAGTCCTCCTGCAACACCTTTATGATGATCATATTTAAATAAGACTAAAATCTTTCCAGCACAAATACAGTCTGTCTAAGATTCTACAGTTCACAAACTTGTAATAAAACAATGCTTTCAAATCTAAACTCTTAGTAGGGAGGAGAAAGGAAAGGATCTCAAGTTTAAATTGAAATTTATATATTTGTTTATATATATCTATCAGAAGTAGTCTGTATTAAGGATTTCTACATCATCTATCTCAGTTGCTGTTTTGGGTGGCCACATGGAACACTGGTGGCTGTTACTGGAAATCACGTCCTGAGCATACTCCCCTTCACCACTGTGCAAGGAATACGCACAAAAGCAAAATGATGACTAATGTATAGAAATACCTGCAGGTTTTCAGTGAGATCCAAACTTATGGGCCCTCAAAAATGTTTGGACTGAATTTCAGTTAATAATTTTGGGGTTGCTTCTTTTCCACAGTGAACTGTCCAAATAAAGAGGGCCTTTTTTTCATGTAGAACTAGATCTCAAAGTTTTTAGAAAGAAATGGAAAGATAAGCTGAGTAAGACTGAGTATCTTGGTATTTGGCTAATCCACAGAACTTCAGAAGCTTCATCAGCTATTTCTTTAATGCAACTCCTGCGTTCAAATGTTTTTTGTAAAATATATTCCCAAATATAAGGTTATGAATTATTAAAAATATTGTCAAGGGTGACATACTGTCTTGTATTCTCAAGATTGGGATATATAGATTAACCTGAATCAGAATGTTTATCTATACACATAGGTGTTGCTACTTGAAGTTTGAAAAAAAATATAACACAAATGGGAAAATAACATAATGGGAAAACTTGTTCTTTTTCAAAATAAATATGTTTTCTTCTGTTGTGGGCAAAGAAAATGAACACAATCATTGCAAGTAGTGCTGGTTTGAGATTTTAAGAGCAGCCACTACCACTAGGGTCAACCAATCACTACATGCATTTTGACATCTGGTCTTACATGGCAGTGAGGGTTGTCAAACACCAATGTTTTGGTATTAAACTAAAGAAGGAAAACTATGTGGATATGGTGGACTGCATTTTTGCTAACTAGTGACTTAAAAAAAAATCTGAGATTTCAGCAAGGCTTTTGATACTGTCTCTCACAATGTCCTCATAGGCAAACTCAGGAAGTCTGGAGTGGATGAGTAGATAATGTGGTAGATTAAGAATTGACTGATTGGCAGACCCCAGAGGATTGTAACCAGTGGGGATCTAGTTGGGACCTGTCACTTGTGATGACCCCCAGGGTTCACTACTGGGCCCAGTGTGCGATAACTTATTCATCGATGACTTGGATGAAGGGGAGATGCTTCTTCTGCATGTTCAGTAGACACAAATCTCTGAGGGGTGGCCAATACCCCTGAGTGCTGTGCAGCCCTTCAGATGGACCTCGGCAGGGTGGAGAGATGGGCAGGAAAGAACTGCCTGAAGTTCAGCAAAGACAAATGCAGAATCCTGCAGAGGGGAAGAACATCCCTCTGCACCAATTATACACTGGGGGCTCACCTGCTGGAGAGCAACTCTCTAAGAATGATCTGGGGTTGCTGGTGGACAACCATCTGTCCATGAGCCAGCAGTGTGCCCTGGTGGCCAAGAAGGCCAGTGGGATCCTGGGGGCCATTATGAAGAGCATTGCCAGCAGGGAGGTGATCCTGCCCCTCTGCTCAGCCCTGCTGGGGCACATCTGGAGTGCTGTGGGCAGTTCTGAGCTCCTCAGGAGGAGAGAGACACAGAGCTCCTGGAGCTGGTCCAGTGGAGAGCAATAAAAATGGTGACTGGAGCATCTCTCTTTTCAGGAAAACATGAGGGACCAGTGCCTCTACAGCCTTGAGAAGAGATGACTGAGATAGAACCTCATCAATGTCTATAATATCTGAAGGAAGGGTGTCAAGAGATAGAGGGAGGCTCTGCTCGGTGATGCCAATACTGGTGGTGCCAAGCAATAGGAGAAGAGACAGTGGGTGGAAACTGATGCACTGGAACACAAGGAAGAACTTCTTTCTTGTGTGGGCAGCTGAGCACTGGAACAGGTCGCCCAGAGAGGGTGTGGACTCTCCCTCACTGGAGATATTGAAGAACCACCTGTTTGCAATCCTGTGCCATGTGCTCTGAGATGACTTTGCTTGATCTGAGAGGTTGGACCAGATGGCCCCATGATGTGGTCCCTTCCAACATGACTTATTCTGTGATCCTGTGAGACCACAGGAGATTCAAGCAGCTACAACATTCATTCTTTTACTGTGCTGCAGACACCTGTGGGGACAGGGTGGGGGCTGTTATGAGGAGGATTTCTAAACTGGGGTAAATAGGAGTATTTCCAGAGTTCTGGGTTTCAATGGACATATAAGTGCATTTAGACTGTCTACCAAGATGAGGTCATGATATGTCCCCTTTTCTTTGGCACTCTTTTTTAAGAAACCTGAGTATGAAGTCTTGTGATTTGTGGGGTGACACTGTGTTAGATCCTAGTCTGAACAGCCTTGTGCAAAGACAAGAAAATAACTATTACTAGGAACTGACTTTTTTTAGTTCAGCAAACTTTGTGTAGTTGAGGCTGAGTTATCAATACTAACCTTTATTTAAAGGAATTAAGGATTTTTTAAAGGCCCCTACTAGGCTGAGAGCCTGATGTAATGATGTAGCCTGATGGTCATCAGGTTCCAGTTTCTGATCTGGGCTTTGATGCTCATGGCATCTGCAGTCGTGGGCAAGTTGTTTCTGTGCTCTGTGCTTTCCTTCCCCCACCAGCTCCCCTTCCTCCTCCTTCTCCTCCTCCTGCTCCTCTTCACAAGGAGGTTATGCAAATTCATTAGTAACTGTTTGTGAAGGGCTTTGAAGTAGAAAATCACTCCATAATTGCTAAGTATTATTTAATAGCTCTTTTATAGTAGGCATTTCCTTCTGAATTGCCCTTTTTGATGTTCCATTAAAATGACATCATGCTCACTTGCAAATTACAGTGGTAGGTCATGTGCTTGCCAGTATAATGAAGCATGAAGAATATAGACATGCCTCCCCCTAAATAAATTAATTTGCAAAAATTATCATTGCTAGGCCAGACTGTAGGTCTCTACTTTCTCACATCCATGACCCCAGTCACATACTGGCTCTCCCTTATTTTTATTGATTATTGTAACATTAATTTGAAACTGCTCTTTTCATCATATCATCCAGGATTTTTTTTCTGTTTCAGATGAAATATTGGTCTATTTGTGATCTGTGAGTTAAATACCAGATGTTAAAACAGGATGATCATGTGCAGTGACTGCACTCTTAGCAAGACCAACAAAAAAAGGAGAAAACCACAAGAAAATAAAAATAAAGTTGTCCTACTTGGCTTTGTTTTGGAAAAAGAGTAATCATTTGGTCTTTATGCTGTAATTTTATGAAGGTGAGCATGGGAGTGCTGTGCAGGGACCACCTTAGAGTTCTGCTCCAGTGTATTTCATGTTTTGGACTCTAGGGCTGTGTCTGAACTGCTGGATGAGAGAGGGCCTCAGGCTCTTATTTCCCAGATACATCCCATCCAGGAAGCTGCAAGTTCCTCTATGTTCACCTGAAGGAGCACCTATGTTGATAGGCAGGGCTCTGGTGAAGTTACCCTGTGCCAGAATGAATATCTGGAAGCTGGGACTTTGGAAAGCATCATTTATCCCACAGCTAGAACTCCAGAGGCACTGCAAGATAGACAGACCTTTCCAGATTTTAGAAAGAAATAAGATTTTTTCCTGAATTACCATCATGGCTCTGCTATTTCAATTTATTATTTATTTCAGGATATTAAACCTGAGCTAGCAGTTTACAAAAGTGGATATTGTTTTCTGTTCATTTCTCTGTAAAACATCATTATTATCTTAGGATAATAACAGAATTGGCTACTATGAAGTAAAAAACACTTATTTGACTCATAAAAATAGTCATTTGGCCTGTTACTTTATTACCATTTGGAATGATTTTTGGCTTATGTGTAGGAAACATCTTGAATTATTTCTTTACAAACATGATTTTCTATCAATAGCTACAAAACTAATACATCTTTCAGAAAAGATATACAGAAATAAAGCATGGGCTTTTCCATACTTTTCCTAGATTTATTTTTATATTGTTTCAATATAAGGATTATATGTAGTGGGAGAAAGAATAACCATCGGTGTCTATGTTCTCAAATAAAAGGAACATAACAGGGAAATAACTTTACTTTGGATGAAAAGACACATACTAGGGACCTGCATTCCCCAAATGAAAACTGATATTCAGGAGAGATAGCAAAACTTAATGTTCTGGAGAGCAGAACATGCTGTTAAGTGTCTATGGCACCAGTGCAGTGTGAAAATGTCTGGATATGCTGTTTGCCAATGTCCTGGGTTGATTCCCTAAACCAGGACAGCCAAATAACTGTTACTTGTGAAGGAGTAGCTCCAAAGTCATATCCTACTGTTTTGGCACATTGAGTGATCCAATAAATGAAGACAGGCTCTGAACCTGGCCTTGATGTACCCTATGTAATTAAAGAAGAGATCTTAAAGAACATTTCCCTGGTGAATTAGAATTTAATTTATTTTTTTTTCTTTGTAATTTTCAGTGTTGCAGTGTACCATTCTCTGTATCCCAGCCAGTCTAGCTTTTTGTAGGTTTGTTTTGGGGTTTGTTTGTGTGTTTTTTAAAATGGAATCCCGCTGAAAACCATACAAAAATGGATGAAACATTGAAGCTGAAAAACCTGACATGGAAATTTTTATTTGATATATCCTGAGCTGTAAAAAAGAAAGGCAGATGAGCATAAAAACAATAAACATATTAACATAATAGATTCAGATAATCATTCACATTCAGTTGCTACAATTAACTTTTGCTCCCTCAAATCACAAAGGTGAGTTTTATATTACCCTCTTAGCAGGGGGGAAAACAACAGCACAGTGAAAGAGAGGGAAGCATCTCCTAGTGTTTAAATTAAAACCTTGCATCCTTAGATGCTTCAGCTTGGCTGACCAATTCTCTTGTTCAGAGAAAAAGAGTCTTTCACATATGACTCCTGTTTGGAAATGAGTTTCCTTCCTATGACTTATCTGCTCTACAGCCAAAGAGAACTCTCTCTGCAGGCTGCTGGCAGTGGTGTCATCCAGGGCCCTCACAAGCCCGAGCCTTCATTTGTCAGTCAGAAATAGGAATCCACCAGATAAATCAGTTGTACAGCCCTAGTTTTCCTGTGTTACTAAATTTGTGACAAATGTGAAATATTTTAATTTAGAAAAAGCAAATGAAAATTTCATGTGTACCCTGTTTAGAGTTGAAAATTTTTTTGGCACGTGATTCTTCCTGTATAAAATAAAGAGAAAGCTCTATTTTCACATTAGTATGTCTTACCTTGTCTTCACATAGCAAGAGAGATTATGTCTTTATTTCTGTGCAAGTTTATTAAACATTTTCCTTCTGAATAGCTGTTGCGGAATAATTCTTGAGAATACTGATATTGACTCTTTCCAAGTTTGTTTGTTATGGGTATTAGAATCCAAAGACTGCTTTGCATCTTAATGAAATGCCCATACTCTACACAGCCCCCAGCCCATCACTTATTTGAAATTATATTTCAGGTCACGCTCAGTTTAAAAATTAATCAAAAAGAAATTAGTCCCACAAGGATATTGCTGTGAACTGTAATTTTGACTGACAGTGGGATAAAAGACTGTGGATTTAATAAAATCACTTTTAAATGCATTTCATATATGTAAAATTTTTAAACTTGCCACAAGCATGCATTTAAATTGATCTTGGCAGACATCTATTAATTTGTGTAATTCAGGAGCACTATAGGAAAAAAAAGAGTTACTTTGAGATACCTGTCACTAAGTATTGTTTCATTAAAAATGTACCTGCTATTCTGAAAAAAGCAAAGCTACCCCAAACTCCAATCCAAATAAAAAAAAAAAAAAACCAAACACAAACACTCTCCTGTTTTATGACTGATAAAATGATTTGCTAGACTTACAGTCTTTCAAAGGTCTGAGAAGTCATGGAAGTGAATCTGTGATATATGCACAGTATTCCTAATGATACAGGAGACTGAACAACCAGAAAAACATCAATACATAGGAAGATTACATGAAGAGAACCAAAAATTTCCAGTGTGCAGTTTGTGGATCATTAAAATAGTTCAAATGTTGATTGTGACGAACAATGGAATGGGCAGAATCTGAAGGAAATTGCAGTGTTGAATTGGGCCTTACTGAACCATCAGGGTGGCTTTGGCAGTCTAGACTCAGGTATTTGAAACATGGGGAAAAGAAAGCTGGAATTAAAATACAAACCCCTTCTGATGCTCACAACCAGGTAATGACAATTTGTTCTGCATTACTGATTCACTTCTGCTAAAGTGATAATACATCCAGGTGATACTTTGGCCTTCTAAATTTATCATTTTGGGAACGAGGATAGGAACTAAATGTGTTCCTCCAAGGCTTCCTTTTCTTTCTTTTAAAGGTGAGGTCACTAAGGTGAAGAACACAAAAATCAGCAACTCCTTAGAAGAGTTACAGACACAGTACTTGGGCTGTCTTTTAAGGTTTTGTCCTATTGCTTTGCTTTGTCATCCATCTCCTTCTGCAACAGAATCTGCATTAAAATAGCTCCAGTCCAGGCCTGAGGATGTCTCAAGGATGCTCCAGCAGCCTGAGGGTTTAGGGCAGGAGATCTGCTTTAACTAAACAACTGCAGTGAAGAGTCAGGTTTATATATTCAAAAGTCAGTTTTGACACTGATTTTTAATTATGATCAGGTTTTTCTTTTAGGGATACTGGCAGGACTGATGGAGGAAAAGTCTTTCTCATTTCAACTGTGAGAATCTACAATGTGAACACGTAGAAATATGAACTTAAATGAAATTGATAATGAAGAAGCAGCACATAAATGAGTACTTTACACTAGGACATTAGTATTTTTTCTGGAAGCTATCAGCCAGTGGCTAGAGGGAGTTTTACAAACTTAGTAAAAACATAGCACAATTAATCATCTTTCCACAGTCTGTTTTGCCTGAGACTAACAGATGTATTAAGCAATAGATGGAAATGTAAAAAATGCACTAAGCTAAATTTCCTAACTAGAATGTAAATGTAAATGTTAGAAATGTTTATAATGTTATTTGGCTTTCTGGGGTAATAAGCTTTCTTAAAAAAATTGAAAGGGACCCATCAGGATCTCTGAGTCCAGCTCCTGGCCCTGCACACAACAAGAACAGGCCCTTGCACAGGACAGGAATCACACCATTTACCTGAGAGCACTTGAACTCTGTCAGGCTTGGTTTTGTGACTGTTTCCCTGGCAGCCTGTTCCAGTGCTCAGCCACATACTGTGTAAAAAATTTTCCTGATATCCAAATTAAATGTCCCCTGACTCAGCCTCAGGCCATTTCCTTAAGTCCTGTCATGGGTCACCAGAGTGATGAGATTGGTACCTGCTCCTTCTTCATCCTGGCCTTTGTGAGGATGTTGAAGACCTCAGTGAGGTCTCCCCTCAGTCTCCACTTCTCCCAGATGAACAGTCCAAGTAACATCAGCAGCTCCTCAGGAAATAAAGATCAGAAAATTAAATCAGAAAAAAAGAAAAAAAATGAGGCTGTCAAAATCTTGGATAGGAGATGGATGACTGAATTACATATTGACTTTTTATTATAAAAAGTTTCAGAAAAGAAAACGAAATGTCCTATGCAGACAAATCACAGAATGTGCCATTTCTGCAGCCATCTGCTGTAAGGATATGACTGTCCAGCTGTGATATGTTGTAAGAAGTGAGAAAAATGACCACTCAGACAGGACCTGCAAAGAAGAAAAAATCCCTTGACAAGCCTGAAATCTTGTTTCACACCTCCCTCACCACAGGGGTTTTCTGTTCCACCATACCATTTATTAAACTCACATCCCAGGCCAAACCTATGCTGTAACGTGTGGTGATTTGTGGAAAGCAAACCTAAGTTGCAGTTATCACAAGACACAAGGGAAAACAGATTAAGTAATGGACTTCAAGCAAAGAGTTTTTCCTAATTCTAAAGTTTATCACAGATTCTGGATTTGTTCCCAGCACTTAAAAATATAAATGATGATTTTCAAAACAATAAAAATAACAGCATCAAAATTTCTTTAAACCAAACTTTCCAAAGTTGATTAAAAATGTGCTTAGGCAGAATACCAGTAATTCTTATATTGTAATTGTTTATGGTTACTCTTTTTACCCTCATTTGTAAATCCAGTTCTTTGTTAACAAAGTGAATAAAATAATTTCTCCATGAGAGTGATGCCAGCAGTACAGGAACTATAATGGGGAGTAGCCTCAGACATCAGACCCTTTACAGCTGTTTACCAAAATCAGAAAAATAAAGCTTCTTAGGCTTGATATCACTAAAGTGCAGAAAATGTGAATAAACCATACCTTTTCAGGACCCCTTGCAAGTAGTCAAATAATATTAAAGATAAATCATCAGGAAAAAAAAATAAGAACATCATTAATTTTTGACTGAAAATTGTACAAATATTAAAAGACACCTTAATAGAAAATCATTATCAAGAAACACGTAACCTGTGAGAATAAAGAACAATTTCTTTTTTAAAATCTACACCACATCAGGAAAGGAAATTGCTGGAAGGTGCTGAATCAAGCTCCTGTCAGTACCTCAGAGGCTTTCTGTTAAAACTTCCTTTTCACTGTCAAATTCAAATGGAAAAAAAAAAAAAGGAAATAACCCCTCTAAGCCAAGCCAGCAAACAATAAAAAACCAAAAACAAACTCAAGCATTGGGATTAGACTTTGAGTTAGGCTACCTCGAGAGGAGAGATTAATTCAGTGGCCATCAGGGAGCTGCAGATCAAGTCCCACAGGACTCCTAATTAACCAGGAATCTTCCAAAGAGTGTACATGGTAAGAAAATGAGAGAAGCAGAAAAAGGTCATAGGCAGAAAAGAGAGGAAGGTCACTAAAGGGTTAATCTCACAAGCAGGAAAAGTTTGTAAACAATTTATGGTGCTGGAACTTTTCATTTTATTGCTTTGGAAACAGTGTGATTATTTGCTCTAATGTTATGTATAAAGATATAAGGAGTAGGTTGAGATGTTCTGAGAGCTGTATGTCCCCATACAGCTAAGCACTGTTCATAAATATGGGGGATCCAAGCTTGCTGAATAGGAACAAGGTAATTATGGCAGTCATCCAAGAGTAAATGAAAGGATTGGGATATGGTTTTTAAGGGTTTACATTTGAAATAGTTGGTTTCCAGCTCTCTGTTAAACCAAAGGGTGAGAGAATTGGAGAAGGCCACCCTGGAGAAGACCTATGGCTGGTCCAGTTCTTGTAATATTCCTAAATCTCGATATTTCAATGAAAAAGGTGCGGGGTGATTTGCAGCGCACACATCTTTTCCCAGTGGCTGTGAGTGCTATATCTCATTGGATTTTGTAGCTTTGATGAATGTGTCACAGTTCACAGTTGAGAAGAAAAGCTAAGTGCACACACGTTGTCTGATACAATGGCTCAGTTGAGAAGCAGTCACTTGTCACATTTCAGTGACTTGGTTTCTTTAGATCACATGACCGTGTCCTTAGAGCGGTAATTAATACCTCACAGGTAAAAGCATTTGTGTGTTTTACTTCAAAGTGTTCATTTTAGCCTTAGATATGAAAGAACTGGCATTTAGTATTGAACTCACAGGGAATATGTGGGTTTAGGCACTCGGATTTCTAAAGAGAAAAAAAGAAGCGGTGCTTCTTCCTTTTGCCTGTTTCCTCTCTAAGTAGTCTGGGAACCTGATCCCACAGACCATGACTTGTTTGGTTTCCCTTTGGCTGCAGAAGCCATGTCTCTTTTCAGCATAAAACTGGACATGAAGAGGGAAGGTTGGTGCATGCCCAGGTTGTGCCCCATATGGAAACAGGAGGTAATTGGGGGATATTCCAGCTCAGAGCCAGGAATTCAGAAGCGCCTCTATCCCTGCGAGTATAGGCGTAGTCTCTGAGAATGAAAAGCACCATTGTTTGCTCTCAGACTTTTGGCAGAGTGCAGTGAATGTGGCTGAATACCCTTCCCCCACCACATAAAAGCAATTCAAAACTCCTAAGAAGTGGTATTGGACAAATTCTGGAAAGTGAGTGACTGACTACAGCAAAACCAGACAAATTCATAGTTCAGTAAACATGTAAAAACCAGAGAACTGATGATGAGCCACTCCTTTCACCTCAGCTGAAGTGTACAAAGCATGTGGAAACTTCAGAACTTTTAGTTGTGCCAAAAAAAAACCACTGTGTTGTAAAATCATTATCTAAACTAGCAACTGCATCCTAATTCTAATTAATTATAATTATAATTTCTATATCAGATGTTTGACTTTAAAAAAAAATACAAAAATAGATATCTGTAAATACATATTTTAAAAAGAAAATAAAAATCCATGATAAAATGTTTTCAAAATTTTTTTAATTATGTCTTTGCTTTCATTCATCACTTTCCAAGATATTTTATGAAAATCTGAAGGCAAAATACAAGTGCTATTGAGAAAACACCTAATAGGTAGCTGTACTTTATGTTGTGAACAAGCATGTACCAGCATGAATGTAAAAGCTGCATCACTGTATTATTTTGATGCTGAATCCCAGGGCTTTCACTCTATGTAGTCTTTCTTCTAAATAAGATTTGCTTCCTTTACCAAGTGCTCACTGTTAATATATTTTCCTTCACTTCTCATGATTTTGAATCTGATCTAAAGTCTGCCAGAAGCATAGAAGTATTTTGATTGAAATCAGATATTTGAGATATAGTTTTAACAATTTTATGTAAAGAAAATAGACAGGTGACCACTGTTTCAAGATAAAACTGTTCAGCTCACACAATTTAGGTCAATACATATGAAATATGTTTAAAAATTATTAATGTCATGTAATTAAGCATAAAACACAAACTATATATTCAGGATCAATAACAGGAATTGAGCAGATAAATCACAATACTGGAGTCTTACCAAAGGTTAAACAATTACAATTACAAATTCCTAAACACTCTCCAGTAACTAATCCCCACAGCACACATACACTTGAACACACATGAATTTCTCAGTAGTACATTTACTGTCTATATGAAAGATCACCAAATGCAGTCTTTTACATCAAAGATGTCATAAGAGATAAGCTTCACAAACTTAAGCCCCATCTTAACATTAGTTACTGTCTTGCCTTCTTTTACTTCCACTGAAAAACTCTGCCAGAGTCCCACAATTTTCATGCTTAAAAAACGTTCTAACTTTCAGCCTATATGCATTTAAAGTGAGCTAGAAAATTTTTCTTCTGGGATAGTGTTGCCCTTTAGTATATACAGAGGTTCTGGTGCCCTCTCTCTTCCTCACCATACAGAGAAGAGCAGCAATCTGTATTACAAAATTAATTATAGGACTGGGGAGGGAGGAGGACCTCTGGGGGTTGTTCTGCTCCAGCCTCGGATGGAAACTGGGACAATTGCACTAGAGCAGATGGCATTTTGTCTGTATAGCTTATCTTTGAATACCTCACAGGATGGATATTCCACAGCCTGTTGGGGCTCAAGGCCAAGAATGGCTCAGCCTTGGGGTTACCTGCTGGGCTCATCAATCCAGCTCCTTTACCTGTAACAGAGAGCCCTGTTCTCTGGAGGCTTCACAGATGCAGTGTCCTCTGAAAACGCTGGTGATGAAGCATATTACAGAGCACATTTACATTTTGTTTAGTATGAGGTGCCCTGTGGTAAGTCTTGATATAATTTCATCCTGATGAAAGAATTTTGAAGAAACTTGCATGCAATATCAACTTGTTCCTCAGCTGTAAGGAGTACTGAATATAAATAATTTATACTCATAGTGCAGAAGTGACTTACAGTCAGGTTACCTGCATTTGTCCATTTGATAGATACTCACAATGTTCTCAGTAGATAGATTCCTGGTTCATGGCCAGAACAGACATCAATCTACTGAACAAGCTTTTGTATTCTTTTCTCAGTCATGCACTAGACATGCATCTTTAGTATTATATATTCTGTAGTGTTGATATTGACTTCCTGAGGGGACAGATGTTCTAAACTTAGGGTTGTATTGACTTGCAAGAGCAACATTCAACAGGCACAGCACATGAAATTTTCCTGAATCATCATGTCTCAGACAGATTCTGTTCTTGAGTTAGGTTTCAAGAATTCCTTTCTCCAGCATAGAATTAACTTGCTAGTGCAGGCTCTGTAAGTTCAATTTACACAGAAAGGAGGAGAGAAGAGAATGAACATCATTATTTCAGTATAATTCCTATCCTGTTTACTTGTTCAAAAAAACTAGGTTAAAATGTAAGTAGGAACAAATATCCATGAAGAGAAAGTAAAGGAAAACAAGCCAGCAAGTAACCACCCTACTACATGAAACAGCATAAATTGCTTCATTCCATTTTACATTTTTGTCACAAAGACAATGCCTTTACCATTGACTTAAGTGTCCCATATTCTTGTCTCATATTGAAAATTCTCATCAGAGTCAGAAAAATTATCATTGACTTGGCAATAGCAGACCATGTGTAAAGACAAGATAGCTTTTTTAACATTTTACTTGGTGTGCTGGAAGGCACTATTGTTCTATATTATCATCCAAAAGTGGTAAAAAAGCCTCTCATTCCTGTAAAACATAACTATCAATGTTTTCCAAGCAGAATAGAAATGCAGCTAATAAAAAACTTACTGTGAAATTTGATTTGTTTGCTGACATTCTGATGATGCAGCAGCACAGTTTTGAAAGTCCAAATGGAAGCTCAGCCACATATAATGGCTCTGGTTTACATTTCCTATGTCTTTCTATGCTCTCTCTCTGTCCAGCTCTCATTCAGATGCTGTATTTCCATGCTCTAAGGCAACTCTGAGCAAAAAGTTAGTGTTGTGAATTCTAGACTCATTTTTCTGACACACAACGAATTGCTAGCAATGGAGTTGAAAAGCATATGTTGAAGCCATTTGGGAGCACATAGCAGCAGCTCTCAAAAACCTCTCTCTTGTGGCCTATGGTCACATTGTACTTGAAAGATTTCTTTCTCTCCCTCAAGTGTACCAGATGGACTTTTTGCATATAACTTCCCAAGTTCTGTTGCAAAACATTCCTGCAACTGCAGAAATATGTTATTCCACTGGCAATAGTGATCTGGATATTAGCTAGCTCTATTGTCTTTGGCAGGAATGAGTCTCAAACACTATCCTGCTGAATGGCTGACCTATGCTCCCCCCTCATCTCAGGATGTTGTAGCCAGGCACATTCTATCCTTGAAATACATAATAAATGCATTATGTTGAAGACTTTTTGTCACAGACATTCATTCCCTCTATTACATGAATTTCCAGATATCTGGAAAGTACTTTTTTTACCCAGGTCTTTGCAGTCCATGATCTCTGAACTTATCTAATAAAACTGACACAGGAATCAGGTATGCTTCTTTCTTGAGGATTTTGGAGATGGGTGGATAGGGGAAGGCATGGTCATATTTTTCTGTCAATTACTAAGTGTCCTTTGTCTAGTCGGACATAATTCTGTTCTGCATTTAGTTTGTCTCCCCAGCTCTATAACAACACTCTGACACTTTTAGGATTTGGTTATTTTTCTTGAAAGTTCACACTTTCTTTGTTCTATTTAGTTATGTCTGTCCTGCTCTCCACACCTGGGTATGGGCTTCTTCATCGGTTCAGGGTGAGTATCTTGAGATCTCAGCAGAGTTGTGCAGGGTTCTCTGAGAATCTCTAACCCTCTTATACCTGAGTCATTTGCTGAAGATAGAATTTTCTGAGCACTGAAATATTGTATTGTTTGATTTCAATCTGTGAAACTGTCTGGCCAAAACACTTTTTCATCCCAGCAGAAAAGCTGCTTCAGGATACTGTGTGCAAATAACAAAGGTACCTGCTATCCCCATCGCACACTAACTGCTTCAAGGGGGTGTTTTGAACCAACTGACTGAATTGGCCTCAGTGCCTCTTCCTTCCATTAGCTCACATGAGCCTTTCTCCATAATTGTGATCCAGTCTTGACTTACTTCATTGCTTTCCCAGGTCCAGGAGTGTTTTTTAACAGTTTGAGGGGAAAATCTGTAATTACTTGATAAACTGTATATTTGCTACATGTTCAAGAGACAATATGAAGAGATCATTTCTTTTTCTGTGTATTTTCCTATTTCTTTGTTGTAATGAAAAGGCCATACCAGTTTCTTTCAGCTGAAGAAGCAGCCTTCAGATTTGCAGCTGTTATTACGAAGTACATATTTTGATGTGCAGATTGAAAACCATAACAGGTTACGGTAGAGCAGCAGAAACCTCATATTTTCTGGACCTGAGGAAAAAAACTTGTAAGGGGGGACACCTTAAAAAAATACTTGTGTGTTCCTATAATATGGAAAAAAATGTGCCTATGGCAAAAGGTGAAATGCTAAATAACATGAACTAATTAAAAAAATCATAACTTTTCATCAAAACTGTCACTCATTTGCCTCAGTAGTGAATGTTACTGCTCACTTCAGTGACCCACAATGGCAGTGAAAGAAATCTTGTCTTCCCTTTTTGTATCTGGTAGCAAGGCTAAGAAGCCCACCTAATTTTATTTTATTTTCATTTTGAAGTATTAAGCCTTGGAATTTGTCCCTGCATTAATTATATTATGTGGAAATATGCTGAATAAGGCACTGGCATTTCCACTGCAGTTCTGTGCTGTGCCTCACTGCTCCCCTAGGTAGCTGTTTTATCTCTCCTTAATAATTTCTGATTCCAGATGTGCTACCAAAATGTAGCTCTTCCTTCCAGCATTATGCTCCCAAAAGTCCAAGGTTTGCATTTAGCCCCAAATATTCACTAGTACATTGTAAGGTGGAGTGCACAGTAGTTGATATTTGGAGCCTGTGGATCACACTCAGAGATGTGCCAGACTTGTTACTTTGGGAAACATCTGCTGCTTGGGGAAATGATACTTTACAAATGGGTTTGCAGCAGAATGAAATGGAATTCCTATAGGATGTGTCTATGCTTGGAATTGTGCAAATTTCTGTTCTCATTTTGATCCACCCATATAAAAGGAGGAAGTGGTGCATCAAAACTGCATTTAACATTTCCTTCTCTCTATTCCTACTGAGATCAACTGTAAAACTGTCTTTGTCTTCTACTGACACAGAGTTTACTGCAGGTTATGATTTTCTGAGGATTCTCTTTGTATGCTCATGTGCCAGAGAGAACACATTAATTTATCTCCCAATTTAAAAGATATTTCATAAGATATTTCTTCCAAGCAGCCCCATGAGACATCATAATCACATATTTGTTCATCTAGAAGCAAAGATCCTCAGTCCCAATGGTGGTGTGAAAACTTGTTACATCAAGCAGAGAACTGCTGCATTTCCTCAAGTAACTTCTTGGTTACCTGAGGCTTCTTGGTTGGCTTCTCCCATCCTACTCACATATTGTGCATGTACACCCAAGGCTCACTCAGCACTCAGGTGCTTGGAGTGGCTTTACAGCAGCCTTTTGTTAATGATTAATTAATTTGTGGTGAGCTCTACAAGGGAATATTTCCTTCTAGAGGAGTTGTACTGGGCAAGAAACCTAATGCCAACACAAGATAGTTTAAATACATATTGTATTCCTATAAATACATCTGTATTTCTTTAGACATTAGAATTTTTTTCCCATTAAAATTTCATTCACCCAGGAAGAAATTCAGTCTTATTTGGAAATAAAGAATCACACACTTTCTCCTTCTATTATGGAGGTCAACTGCAGTGAAATCTGAACAGAGTAAGATGCATACCCTTTCAGTCATAAAAAAATAATAGTGAAAGTCATCAAGAAGTAGAAGGTGGAGGAGGCCTCTATAGGGAAATGTGTTCAGCTGGATATTCCTAAAAGCATTTCAAAATGGCAGGATCAGAAAGGGTTAGCTAAGCTATTAATCTCAGTTCAAAGAACATGCAAGTAAATTCCCTGGTGCACAGAGAACTAGATTGAATCCTTATGAACATGATGACCTGTTGGATCTGAACATTATAGTGCAAACAGAAAAAATTAAAAATAGAAGAAAAAGAAACAAAATAAGTACATTAAATTTTTATACTGCAGTACCTTATTTCCAGCTGAACAAATCATAACTTTATTTTTTCTTTTTCTTTTTTTTTTTCATCTCTAAAATAAAGAGAATATAAGGGGTTTAGTTTTCCCTTTTTATTTTTCTCTTGGTAGTAATCTTTATCCATTTGGTTGAAAAACTTTCTGTCTCCAGGAACAAGCAGTACCTTTCAGGAAACTTTGGTAGTTAGTTTTTCTGGAAAATAATTCTTATACAGAAGCTGTCTGCATCTGGGTGGTCAGATTAACATCTCACCATAAGTGCAAGTATACTGGAAACAAAACAGTACAAGGAAAAATATAGTATCAACCAAGAAAAATTAGTTTTTTTATTTTTTAAAATTAACTTATTGGGTCAAATACAGATACATTTATTTATCACACAGATTCTCCCAAAGTGTCAGACATGAATACCTTCCTTGACTATTTTAGGTACAAAAAGATCAGAGTCTTCCAGAAGCAGAAGTTATTCTTAGTCATGTCAACACCTCTGCAGATATAGCCAAGAAAAATATTTTGTAAAACAATGTGAAATAACATTAGTTTAACATAACAGAAAGTAAGTAAAAGTGTATGTGACAGAATTTCAGGAAAACAGATGTTGGCTTTTTCACAAAAATGATTGGTGATACTCAGATATCATCTCTCAAAGGCTAAGGAGTTTGGGAAGGATGGGAGGCCTTTAAGGACAGCATTGTCCTTCTGCAAAGATGGTCTGTCTTTGTGCTTGGGAAGAAGTGTGATATTTATAGATTGACCTAGTTATCTGTCCTACTTTGTGCTCTTTATTGACAGAGCATCCTCATTTGTGCTTCAGATAGATTAATTTGGGGCAACATGGGCCTAATTTTATTTATAGCAATGTGGTCTTGGGTAATGTTTTACTGAGATGACCAAGGATCTCACTGGAGGTCTAAAATAAAACCATGCAGAAGATTGGATTATTTTATCAGATTTGAATCCCATGAAAACAGGGAATCCTGTGACCAAAATGTTGTTTGTATTGGCATTAAATAGGAAACAAGATCATTTCAGTCAATAAGGACATTTATTCTCCTGGGTTGTTTTTTTGCTAATTTATTGTTTTGCTTTTGTGCTTTCTTGTATTTTTTCCCTTCTTTCTGCTATGAAAAGCCTGTGTTTTTATAAACACTATGAGGAAATTAATTTTAATCCTCTCTTTTCAACCCATATCAGGAGACTAGTTTGGCTGGGATAGCCAGAGCCTTGATGCAGAAAGGCAGCACATGGGCTGGAAGCAGAAACAGACTGCACAGAAGGAATCTATAAATATTTCCCAAGCTTATAGAAGTGGTGTCAGAAGAGCTGAAGATCCACTGGGGTTGAGCAGAAAGGCTCAAATAGACAAAGCTCTGAGCAGCCTGGTCTGACCCCAGAACTACCCCTGCTCTTGGCAAAGGGTCAGACTGAAAATATTCTGAGGTCTCTTCCAGCCTCAGCTATTCCCTTTTGCCCTGAAAGAGGCACTACCCAGCATTATTTTGACCAGCATGACAATTTTTTACCTGCCTTTGGAATCTGCTTGATCTTTATCCATGACTGGGGGCCACTGAGTCAGAGCAAGGGTTTACCTAAATCTCTCCAGAGTCAACAGAAAATATTAGAGGTACCCACATGAAGCAGAAAATAATAAGTTTTCCATATTATGTACAAGATGACACTTACAGGACTCAAAGACATTTCAAGTAGACAATATAAAACTGTATTTAGCTATTCTGTGGTCTTTTCACTTTAGACTGCATTCTTGAAATGCTATCATGTTTTCTTTCAGCAAATCTAATTTTGAACTGCACAGCCAGCATAGCAGTGCAAACTAATGTAAAGCAAAATATATTATATCCTTTCTGAATACAAAAAGGCCCCACTAGACCTTTGTTTCTTTTATAACCAGATCAAGCCAATTTCAGCTTGTCACAGGGTCATAAGTCTGAGGTATCTTAATAGAGAAAGCTAAAATTTTTTCAAGTTTTATTTTTCAACAGTGATTTTAAATGTTTTCTTAAAAAAAAAGTTTCCACTCCTCTCATCTGTAACTTATTATGCCTCATGTGTGATGAGAAGATAGAAAGACTGTTTTTCTTCCTTTTTACTCCTTGTCACTTTTTCATCCTCTTTTCTTCTGATTCCTTCTGTTATTTCTAGTCCATAACCTTTTTATTTTTCCAAATTCCTTGTCTTTGCCTCTTTATCCTTGAAATAGAAAAAAAAAAGTCACCCTTCTACTACATATGGACTCCTTCTACTTCTCTCCTTTGCCCTGTCAGTGTCATGGTAATCAAAGGAGGACCAGCATACTAACTGTCTATGAACAGTGCTTGGCAAAGTTGTGAAATGGTAAAGCAGAGATGGTTTGTTAAATGTCCTGGGTTGAAAATTAATTATGATTTTTATTTAAAACTATTGTAAATGAAACAGTTCATTTAGAGGATTTTAGATACATCCAGCCAAAATTAATGTATAATTAATCTAATGTCTTCCACCACAGAATTATGGAGGTTTCAAAAGAAACTGGAAGAATATGCAAAAAGGGTAAAAAGAGTGAAAGAAATGTGAAATACTATGTCATAGACAATATAATTTTAATTTTGCAGTTGAATTCAGAATTTAAATTTTCTCCAGTAAGTGATAAAGCAGGCTTAGTCTAGACAGCTGTATGTCAACACAGGCACAGACACTTAGGATCTCTGCTAAATATGTAGTGTTTCTTCCTCTTGAAAATATCAGTTGTGTGTATTACATCAGGGATCCCAGTGGGGAGCCTTTATTGTTGAGTCCTTTGGAAGCTCAAAGAAGTTTCAACCAGACATGGGTTGAATTTTTATTTTATTATCTCCAGCTGAGCTCTTTTTCATCTTTTCTACACCCATATCTATTGTTATAAAGGTAATGGGTTGGTAATATTTAGTTTTATTTCAGTATTACTTTGAACTGCACATTTACAAATGGATTCATTAACATCAGGATTGTATCTGCAACAAGATTTCCCTATCACTTCAAAAATAACTTCTTTCAGTGTTAATAAATGCTTTTTATTATTTTATTTAATTCCTTCTGGACAGAAAAATGTTGTATGATGGCTTTGAGAGGAATGACACTGCCATTCTCTTGTCCCATAGGTTAATATGTATCTAAGTTTTTTTGAACGATAAATTTATGTTTTGCAAAGATTAAAAGCAACTTTTGTTTTCCAGAAACATAAGAATATCAAAAACTAGGGGAAAAAATGTTGAGATCTGTTCTATTTTCCATGGAGAAAACTTAAACCCTTACACAGTTAATAAAATTCTAGAAACTAAATTGTATTTTCTCAAGTCTTAGTCTGAACTTTGATTTGTGTAAAGAATATTAAATGTAGAGGTTTGAAAGTACTGAACTGGCCATCAAAACATTTTCAGACTCCACTGCAAATGTCTCCTGGACTCTACATATGAAAGAAAAAAATTTTACAGACTTTATTTTGACATTCTGAAACAAATCTCCCAACCTTTAGCAAACAAAACCTAAGTAATTAATACAATTGAAGCATTAGTGAAATTTAATAATTCCAACTTCTCTCTAGGTTCCTATTATTATTAAACATACAAAAAAAAATCTCTTTGTAGGCAGATGAAAGAATATTACTCCACCAGGACTACAGACATTCACTGTCCCTAGATTTGGAAGGTTGTATGGATAAACTGTTCTCCTGTACAATTTATTGTAAATCACTCTGGTTTGGCATTTTAACCTGGGGCCCTCACTGAAGTCTTTCTGAATGGGAGAAACAACAAACTTGTTAAGCAGCACTGTTGATCTAGAAGCAGTACATCGCATCCTCATATTTAAATGTTCCAACTACAAGAGACATTAGATGGTCCAGGACCTTTTCAGCTTAAATTTCTGAATTCCTGCTGTGACATAAAATTACAGTAATAGACAGCTGCTTAAAAGTCCAAGTAATCCTGCATAACCCAAATATAATTACATTCATGTCACTGGAATCTGAAATGAAAATGATTTTATGGACATTTTGTTAGTAATGGAATCATAGGGAATCATGTTTTTGACCAGATATGATCCTATGCATGTTGAGCATAAGAATGAGTAGGAATGATCTATGATTTCGTTAATTCATACATTAATTAAAATACAACATAATTCCATAGATTTATTTTTCTTCTGGTAAGTATTTTGCAGGAATTTTTATCACTCTAGAAGTGCTGTAACCCACTGGTTCATTGGCTAAGAAATATTTTGGAGAATTCCAAATACATAATGGTAAAGAAAGATAATTTTTAGTCATTAAGTAGCCATATTATGGCTTTTTTCATGGTTTGTAGCTGATCAAAGAAGTATGACCTTAGGAAAATTCAGGATGAATTTAAAGATGTAGAAAAGTACAATTAAGAGTTTTCTTTACCAGCTTCAATTAATAAACAAACTGACATATAGTATATTTTGGCTTATGAAATTATATGACAGTGAGAAAATGAATATCATGTGGTGCTAAACAGAAAGTGGATTTGTGAAAGAAAAGTAGGGCATCAGAATTAGAAATTAAAGTTGTGAGTATTTCTGCCTCATTTAATTCTCAGACCAATACCAAGACAATTTGTATTAGCTGTCACTTGTGAGAAGAGGGATTCAAATCCTTTAAAGCAGCAAGGAGAAGGGAATTTTAAGAAAACTTTATCAAGAAGTTCTGAGATATAATACTAATTTTTTTATTTTAATAGTGTGATTGCATAAATGTTAAAAGAACCAGAGATTTCTGGGGCTGGGATTCCTTACACTGACATACAAACAGCTCTTTCTGTGATATTACAAATAATTTTCATAATTTTTTATTTTCTCATAAAACTACAGCAATATCTACAGAAGCTCCTGAAAAGAAGCTGCACCTGTTTTTCAGCATGGTTGGACAAATCACATCTCCATTTGAGAATGTTTTTTTGTCATTTATTATTTTCTCAATGTGCTATAAAGTTAGTGACAAGTGACCTACCATTCAAGTCCATTTCTTCTTAGCAGAAAAACTTTATAATAATTCTTTTCAAATACATTATTTCTTCTATTCTTGAAGTTGCTGTGGTTGCATTTTGGAACAGGACATTTGGGGAGGAACACATTAAAATCAAATGGACACTATTTGAAATACTGATCCACAAAAGGTATCACTGACAACGTTATTAATTTTGCACTATGTTAAGAATGCGAAACTTAATTAATAAAACAATGTCACACATTTTACCTATGGAACTGAAGATTTTCATCCATGATACATTACAAACATAAGGTCAAATGCTGTTCATGTTCATTTTTCTGCAAACTCTAATTTCCCTAAGAGAAGAACTGAGCTGTTCTGATATTTTTCCTTCTGTTCACATATTTTTTTTCAATTTTTAAAGCAATTTTTAATAATTTTATGCTTTCTTCCATCGTACATTAAACTCATGCTATGTAATAAACTCCTTTTGGGATGATCAGTCATTTGCCTAAAAATAAGTTCTTTTGAACAGTCCAGGGATTAGCAAAGCAGTCACATACCATATTTTGGATAGAAGACATTTCATCACAAAACTTTCTCAGCATCACTTAATGACAAGCAGTCATTTTTTGAAGTTATTTATGGCTCCGTGTATGCACAAATGTCAAAACTGCAAAGAAAATTCTAGTTTTGACTGTGAGGTTTCTGGCTCATATATCATTTTACCTTTATGCTGGGATGTATTGTGTATCTACACAATACATGCTTCAAGTATCTTTTCTGGAAACCACATGGACATTTTTTATCCTTTACATTTACTCGTTCATGGCTAAGGAGAACCTGAATAGGAACAGACACTGGGGAACAAACCTCAGAGCAGAGAAACCCTGGCTGGCACAGCACCTTGGGCCAGGTGACCTCCCAATCTTGCTGGAGTCTGAAACACTGAGTATGTACCATTGTTTCTGATACCTGGCTCTGAGATCCAGAAGAACACTGAATTTCATACAACATGAAAATTATGAGCATGTTTTCATGGTGATACATGAAAACAATTGTTAAAGTTAGATAGAAAAGCTAAAAGTGTGACTGTGCAGCGTAGAAAGTTTTCTTAAGTCACTGGGTGAAATAGTTAGTTTAGAGTTTAAATTAGTTTAAAAAGCAGAAGACAAGATGGAGGATTTAGAGTGTTGTTTCTTTTCCTTCTTCTTTCTTCTTCATGTTCTTCTTCTAGAGGTTTTTGGGTAATAGTAAGTGATTAGCTAGAAAATACCACAGTGCAGCACACAGGTGATGGGTCATTAAGAAAAATAATATACGTGTCTATTGCTAATTGGATAAGAATAAGTAGAAAGATAAAAGAACTGCGTAGTTCAAGACCATTTTTTACCATCAGAATGAAATGAGCCAGATTGCAGTGAATTAAACTTGTGCACAAAGTCTGGAGAGACCTGCCAAGTTTTGTGATAGTATCCTAGTAAACACAAGAAGCAAGATCCTAACAGGCTTTGGAGCTTTTGTCCTGACCTGGAGAACTGAAATAAGTGGGACTCCCAGTGAGGGAGTATCCAGAAGGAGCCCAGCTCAGAGGAGACTGGGAAATCCAGGAGTGAAGAAAAGTGCAGAAGAAACACAGCAAAATCAAGAGAAAAAAAAGAACAGAATTTATAAAGTTATAAATCTCACTTCCTACTTGTATTGTTCTTCACTTCTAAAAAAACTCTTCCATTTTCTATAGTCTTGGGGAATCTATCCAGTCCTGACTTTACCCCTAAAGCTCAAAATAGCATTCCTAAACACTGAAACTAACTGCTTGGGATGGAGTTAACTTTATTTCATGGTAAGATGTTTTAGACTTTCCTGTTAAATTGAATTAAATCAATTCCTTTATTTTGACCCATAGTGTGTCTCGATGTCACTTTAACCCTTCAGAATCTGTTCACCATAGCACTGCAGGGTGGTGAGAGAGTGGCTGGGTGGGGACTGGGCTAATCTAGAGGGAGAGCTGGAGTAGCTTCCAGCAGAGAGTGAATGCCACAAAGGGAAAAATAATATAATCTTCCACTACAGATGCTCCTGGCTTTCAATGGACTGCTAGCAGCTGCCAAATTTTCTCCTGAAATCCCAACTTTCTTTGCAGAGAATCACAATTGCATTCTTCAAGAGTAAGCACTGAAGAGGAACTATTTTTAAGGACAAGTCAAGTAATTGGTCACTCTGTGACATTGCAAACCATAAAATCTTAGCTAGAAACCTCTGTTTTGCCAAGTATACAAGGAACATAGCAGTGAAAAAGGATCAACAGTACACAACAGAAAAAAAAGTTGCAAGTTATCTCCTTAAATCTCTGTTGAATTGTCAAAGAGCAGCACTGTCTTGCTTCTCAGTGACTGAGGTTTCAGGCATCTTGCTAATAGGTAGTTGTGCTGGATTTGGGAAATATTTTACTTCTTCAATGTGTAAGTCCTAATCTACCATATATCAGTAATACACAGTTCTAATTATATTTAATTGTCTGGTTCCCAGTGGGTTTCTCAAGCTATATAGTGTCTATCTAGGCCAAATAGTGCTCAGCTGGTCTTGACTTCCTAGGAATTGTTAGGAATTCTTGATGTGCCACCAAGGTGTCTTGAAAACCTCAGGTGGTTATCCAGTAGGCTGTACTTTTTCCCTAGGTTACAACTGAAGCAATATCCCATTGTGGGCTTTCTACACCTTCTGCAAAAAGTAGCATTTGAGAAGTAGATTGGAAAAATAAAATTCCACACCACAGAGGAAACCCTCCCCACAATATTGATTATATATCCAGGGCTTTAACTATCAGAAGTTAGAATTTCAGAAAAAAACCATATCAAATAATAATAAAGATCTTTAAAAATCTTTCAGTATATGCACCATCTTTCAAGACAAATACAGAAACTATTTCTTTCAAATAAAAGCAAATTTCTTTCTCACCTCCATTTTTTATTCCCTCCTGTTTGATAGCCATTTACAGAATTAGCAGCAGACATGAACACAAAAGCAGATATGTTAATCTACAAATTGAATACCTTAAACTATTGTTTCAAATTTGTATTAATGTTTTCCAGCTGTATTTCAGTTTTTCTATGAAAAATGAAGAGAAACTTTGCCAGTCTTCCATTTGTTCTAATCAAAATCCCTCAAATCACTCTGGTGAATAAAAATATATCAAAACAAACTATTAAGAATATAGTTCTAACTTTTTCCCTCACATCACTTGGAATTTAATACACTCTTAAGGCACTAACTGCAACTGCTTGTGAAAAAATTATGAAACAAATGTACATTCTTCTTGAGAATAAATCTATAATTGTAAAAAATGGATAAATTTTTCACCCTGTCTGTGGCACTTGTCAATCTATGGCTATTTCTTAATGCTTTTTCATTCTCCATGCTCTCAAGGGTGAAATCAGGATGGACATGTTTGTTGTCATAGCAGCAAAACACTACATGTGTTTTAACCAAAACAGATGCAGAGAGTGCAAATCTCTGGATTATTTGGATTTGGAGAGCTTTGAGGTGGCTCACTTAACTATAAGTTCCTGCATAAAAAAATAAAGTGGAATATTTCCTTGCTTTTGAATGTTAAAGAAACCTGAATATTCTGTATGTCAGTTTGTACTTGCCCTGAGTGCTGGCACACAGCTTGTTATTTTATTTTTAACTCTTAGGACAGACAATGAAACTTGTTGCTTTAAATTGGTTGTTTAGAAGATGAGGTAATTTTTATGGAAGCTTTGCCACAATAGAAAAACTTTCAGCCTGTAATAATATCATAGTAGTTCACAAAATGACTAATTTAAAAGGAAGGAAGTTGGTGTGATTTATGGGAACCTGAGAAGCAAGACTGAGTACCTAACAGCAGTTACCTTAAAAGGGCTGCCCAGCTGGTAAAACAACAGGCAACAAGTGAAGACTGAAGGGTGTACTTTCTTTAAATACTGCCTTTTCATCTCACAAAAAAATCATTCACCTTCCTTCATGGTCCTGTTCAGTGCAGCTTATCTGCCTGCTGGGTTGCTCATCCCTGTTAGGAAAGCATGTGCTTAACCTATGACAATACACAGCAGAAGTGCCTTGGAATTAGATGAAATCATCAAAATTTAATGAGAATTTAGTGCAATCTGCTGAAACCACTAAGCCAGTTTTTCTCTTACTTATTCTTGCCCTTCCCTAAGTTAGTATGATATTTCTACAGAGCACAAAGTGAGTTTCAAGCTTTGTACTTGCCTGAAATGTTTTAGAGCCCTCTTCAATTTTTATAATTCCATTTTAGTTGTTCTGCTGTTGACTTGCACAACAGTATTTTGTCTCCAGGAACTATAATTAGGCAATTTCCTATAAAGAGGGCACTATTAAGAACTGTATCCACCTGAATGGATAAGGACAGGATTCACCCCTGTGAATTCTGTTCAGAAAAATAAGACAATTATGTCCTGTACAAGAGACTATGACTCCTAAAGTGTCTGCAGGCAATTTCTACAGCCTCTCTCTGCAGCTTTCTCTGCAGGGAAACAATGATGCTCTGAACTGCCCAGGATGAAAATTCTGAGAAAGCAGTCTAGATCACTGCACATTTCTTTGCCAGCTACCAAAGACCTCTGCTGAACATCCCTCTAGCATCCTCTCTCTCCATCCTCCACTCCAAATATTGCAGGAAATGAAAGGATCTCATGAAGTTGAGACCAGCTTGTGTGCTGAGTTTAGTAGTGATGAAGTAGCTGCTTTATAACTAACCATTTTAAGACAGCCTCAACTGCAAATAATTATAAGTTCTATAGATGGAGGACATAAAGATATTCAATCTTGCAAAAACAGCTTAAAATTTGTATTGAAGGGGGAAATTCAATAAAGAGTGACATTCTCAGTGGTTTCTACTTTATTGCCAGTATTTTCTGTTATGTCAAATTGAGAACTATTTTTTTTTTATTAGCTATTACCTAGTACTGAGTATATTGCAAGTAACACTTTTTTACAAAGGCTTTAATATTATTGTTTGCATCATACCAGTGAATGGTATTTTCTAGCACAAAAGGAGCTTAGAAGAAAATATGTATTAAATAAAATGCCTGGAAATTAACATTAAAATTCCCGCCATTTCTGCTCATCCTATGCATTTGTTTTGTCTGCTGACAATATCAGCTGATTAGAACTGTAAGAACAACCCTGCCCTGAGCTGAGCTGGGGCTGTGGGCAGGGTAGGGGAGCTCTGGAAGACTTGACAGGGACAGTTAATCCTGGTGCTGCCTTCAAGGCCCTGCCAACAAATCCTGCTGCTGGCAAGGTGTGTCCTCACAGCTCACAGGGGCTGGGTTTGGATGTTTTTCCGCATGAGCACCTTCCAATTTCTGCCTGTGAACAAGGTGGTGCTGTCTGTGGGGCCCTGGCAGCAGGAATCACAGGGCAGGACGAGGTTAGGAGTCTGTGGAGTCATGAGTGCTTCCTCAGAGGGATGAACTTGCTTAGAAAACAGGACCACAGTCACTGGGTCATTTTATTTCCCTGCAAGTTTGCTGGAAGGTGGATGGAGCTTTAAGGAGACCAAGTAGCACACGTGGATTCTTGCAGTGTCCAAATTTGGGGCAGAAAGCAGTTTTTTATTCATTCCCTTCCCAGATTTGAAGAAAATTGTAATATCTTCAGATCTTCAGCTTGGAAAATTTGGCCAAGCTTCTGAAGACATTCAGAGAGCTCTGTGGGGAGAGGCAAGGGATACTGGCTCCTCACTGGCATGTCTGTAATCTTCTCCCAGGCTAAGATCCCCATATTTCTTTTTGATAAAATATATGGGGTCCAGCAGGAGAGGTAAAGAGACAGATCAGCCTCAGTGCTAGACTAAGGTATTTCTCAAGAGCACTAGCTAAGGATGTGTCAAGGCAGAGAGAAGTGCCTGAAGGAAGCCTTATCTCCTGGGATCAGGGAAATGGGCAGTTTTGCAGGTTTCCTCCCCTCTCCTAAATCCATCAGCCATGCTGCTGTGCTCCTGGTGCACTGGTTAAGGCAAGGCTTGTTTTGCTGGGGCAGGGGTAAGGGCACTGGCATGGCTATGGGGTCTGTGCAGGTCAGAGCTGCATTTTATGGGGCTGCACTCAGCTGCAGATCTCAGGGCTGTGGTGCTTGGGTGAGGACGTGGTACGACATCACATTTGGTGTGGCCACCATATAATTACATTAGTGGGTTACAATCCCCAGGGGGAGGAGAGCTGCCACATTCAGGAGGTGTCCCAGCAGCAGGCATTGCCAGGATGGTGGCACAGCCAGGCCACCACTCATACAAGGCAGCACTGGCACTGGAGGACTGGGGAAAATGGCCCTGAGAGGATCCTGAAGTTACCCTCAGTCTCTGGGTAACCCCTTTCTACAGGGAGAATGAGGATCCCACTTGTGGGAAGTGAAGAGGGATGCCTCAGTGCTGGGCTTGGCCCAACAGGAGCAATTGCAGAGTGATATCTCCCAGCTGTTCCCCCTTTCTCCAGAAGTGACAGTGATGGGATGAGTCAGGCTGGAGAGGTCTCTGGGCCCGTGGACTGGGGTGAAGATCTCAGGAGAAGCTGATCAAAAGACCTGTTGGTGTCGTCAGAACATCAGCCTGCCCAAAAGGTGACAGTTTAATGAAAATTATACTGGTAGGGAGCTGGAACTCTGCTTTCAGGAACTGGATCCAGAGAGAGAAATAATGGTTCATTTTATGATTGCAGATGTCACTGGGAAAAGAAGCAGAAAGCAATCCAAATGAGGGCAAAGGCTATTATGGTTTTGCTTTTGCCCCACTGTGAGTATTTCACATTTATCAGTTCTGAGAAATTCCCTCATGTACCTTAAGTGCAAACTGACTGAGCGTTCAGGGGAGCCACTTAAATTGAAACCGTTCTTTAGCTCATAATGTAACCAGATGATACATCAAACATTTTTGCTTATTGATGCAGGATTTTGAACATGAAGGTTTGTTCCATCTTCACCAATTATCAATCTGTCAATTCAGCCTGAACATCTACACAGGATAATGTTATATTCTGCCTTAAATCTCTATGTCACCATAGTAGAAGAAAGTGCTGAAAAAACTTCTATTCTCAATCAGAAAACTTTGATGTACTTCAAAGATAAGAACACTTCATAATGTTCACAAAAAGTAAAAGTGTCCTACTATGACAGGAACTCTTTTAGTATTATGATTAAGTGAAGCTTAACATTAGTTTCAAATTAATAGAAGCATTTGCTGATGTCAGTTCATTTTTCATATTTAACCCTCTTCAAGTCGCCAGCTCTCAGTGAAATATGCTTACATCTTTAAAAAAGATTAGGTTTTGTTTCATAGCATGCCACAGAATTACACTGAGTTATATTTCTTGCAGTAAAATGAAACATTTAACTCATTAAGTTGACATTGGAAATAAAAGACTTTCAATTTGCTGTTCATAAGGCCACCCTCTCTTTTGTGTAGAGGAGTTAGCTTAATGGCTCTCTTGAACCTTGTATTTCTAGACTCTCTGAAACAGCTTTGCAGTGACACAGAACTTGTCTGGCACTATCCTGTGCACTTATACTAATGAGTTAATTGAATCTTTCTTTGAAAGGAAGCAAATTTCACTACGAAGGAGAAAAGGATGCCTGACACAGGTCTTCACCCTAACTAGATTGCGCACATATATTTTGTCACCTTTTTGTCAGTAATTTTGTCACTCTAATGAGAGAAGTGAGAGAACATTTCTGGACTTAAACTTAACTATTTATTTGCACTCTACCTATTTATAAAACTCATGACAAATTGTTATTCCATTTTTTAGATACCAATCCAAATAGAAATGAACTAGGAAATAAGAAAGCCATGTCCATTTCTGTGGGACAAGGTTTGTAAAGACATATCCATGTCTTTTCTTGATGCTCTCTTTCCTTTGAGCAGTTTTCTCCCCTACTGTTCATAACCCTGACATTTACATCTCCTGCTGCCCCAGAATCCCTTGGCAACAATGATATGTTATAGCTGTGTCTCTTAAAATGTTTCAATTTTCCTTATGCCCATTCATTAAAGAATTGCTTTTCCATATGGTATTTATGTCATATAATCATACATGTTATGGTCATGTCTAAAAAGTTAACTGAAAGAGTGTTTAATAGTACCAAAGTTAAAACTGCATGCAGTGCAAATATTAATGAATTATGGGAATAGAAGTTATCTGCTGCTTAAACATATATCTCTGCTAGCTGTCTATATTCCCTTTACTTACTATGAAAAAAAAAGAGAATTTAATCTAATTCTGGAAAAGGCATCCAAAATAGATGAATCAGAGGCTGTGGTGCCTGTATCTTTCTGGTGAGAAGAGTGGCAGTCTAATGAGAATAACTCTGTTATATTCAACATCTAGATGCAAGATGCCTGTGGCTAGGTGAGATGAATTTCTCCCCTGCTGACTTGGATCAGGTCCACTTGAGCAATGAAACTGAAACTTCTCATGTGGTATCTCATGAAATTTCAGGCTGTAGTATCTACCAGCCATAGCTTCAACAAATTATGAAGGTTTTATTTTGTTTTGACCTTGTCAGTACAATTCTGTGCTTATTAATCAAGAGAGATGGTGTTTGCTGTTTAAATGAAATATTTTGATTGCATTGTTGCTCGTGAGACCTACTTAGAGGCAAAAATTACATCTCTCTTGGGATGGGAAAAATAATGTTGGCAGTGTCAATGTCTTTCCATGTGAAGCTTTTAAAGCTGAGTTCTCAAATACCCATGTGCATAGTAAGGGTAAAACCAAATATCTGAAGGCATTTATACTTGTAAAATCATTTGAATAAATAGGATTTATGGAAATTTAATAATAAACTTAGTTCAAAGGCTGTATTCCATGGTTCATAGCAAATACCAAGTTTCATAGAGCTAATTTTTGTGAAGCTGGAAGAATAAAAGCATGAAAACCGATTAAGCATGTGGAAGTATTCTGGATTTTTAAAGTCATACATTTTTGGGACTATATATTTTTTCTTCTCTCAGGTTAAAATTTACTTTTATTTCCTTTTGTTAAAAACAAGGCTTTCAAGGTACTCTCTTGTGTTTTAACCCCAGCAGATATTTCAGCCCCACCCAGCTGCTTGCTCATTTCTCCACAGGCTTGGGGGAGAAAATCAGAAGAAGAGGGTTTTAGCTGTCTCATAGGTTGAGATTACAGCAAAAGCTGCAGGTATCATCAAAGCAAAATCAGGAATTCATTACCTATGTTCCATTAGCAAGCAGTAATGGTTAGTTGTGAGGACACAGTAACTCCAGAGTCCTCTCTTCCTCTTCCACCCTGTGTTATATGCTGAGCATGACATCACCTGGTGTAGGATATCCCTTGAGTCAGTTGGAGTCAGCTGTCCAGATTCTTTTCCCTTTTCAACTCCTTGTTCATCTCCAGCCTGCTTGGTGGTACAATATGAGAAAGAGAAGGCCTTGATGCTGTGTAAGAGCTACTCAACAATAACTAAAACATCCCTGAATTATCCAAGGCATAGCACCATGCCAGCTATCCCAGTCAAAACCTGTATGCCTCTATAGTCATGGGCTTCACACAGTTGCAGATTTTCCACGCCTTCACCTGTTAAAAGCAAAACAAAGAATGGTAAATAAGAGATTCCTACAATTCAAGTATGACACTGTTATCTGTCAGGTCACCATAGCTGAAAAAACTGTACATAATGGCACAGACTTTGAAGCCGACACTAAGAAAGTTGGCTGGCTTTCCTGCCACTCTGTTTTTGTTTACAACTACATATGAAATAGCAGTTCAGGCAGAAAGGACTTGTATTACAGTGTGAAGTACAGGGAGCATACAACAACAAGTGTATGTTGCAATTGTAGGTACCAGCTTGTCATCCCAAGAATTTGCTACATATTTGAATTTCCAGTTCTAGATTTAGTAAGCAGAACTTGAAACTAGAAGGTGTTGTGAAGAGATGAAAGTGTTGAAAAAACAGAATAAAAATGTTGTTGGAAGAGTTGTAAATAACCCCTAGGCTACACAGCCATAATGATGACAAAGGTAGAGACACTGCTCTCTATGTATATATGTTTGTTTTAAAATGTTTGGTGAATGCAGAGAAGTATCATGCAGTTTTAGTTTAGATTACAAATGTTGTAAAATACATTCATGATCATGAATTGTAAATGAAGCAATAACTTCTGACTGTGTAATTAATATGTGTCCTGTTGTTTCAATTTGTACTGCTTTAGGAGTTTGGTTCCTTCTTGTGCCAAAAATATTAGCTTGTGTGTGATAAAGTCCACTGCATCAGAGAAAGAGATAAAACCAACCATCATGCTGTGTACTCTACATTTCAGGGAAAATAGATTGACTCTTTTTGAAAGGACAAAGGAATCTTTATCTGATTCAACGTAATTGAAAAGCTCTATATTCTCCATTAGATGTGCTCAGGAGAATTTTGACTCAGATATACAAAGCTTTTTACAATCCTAAATCCCACTGAAATCAAAGGAGCTGAAAATCTAGCTATGGCTCTTGCCAGTGGCCTCTCTTTTTCTGTAAACCCATAGACTGATTTCAGTTCTCCTTGAAGTGCTCTGTGCATAAAATCCTTACCTATTCTACTTTGAAATCCTCGATGGTAAAGTTCCATGACCCATATGTTCAGTGAAGCATGTCCTAGATATCTTTTGGTCTCTCACATTTGAAAATGTTGATAGGAATAATTACAGGATGAGATTTCCAGCCTCCAGTGGAAGGTCAAGAGAAATTGAAAGCAGTTTCACAGGGATAGCCTGTATTGGCTGTAGTCCATGGAAGAAGGCATATGTCAGTAAGCAAAACTTCTAGGTGGATTTCTCCAGGAATGAGAGAGTGTTCAGGGACTCGGAGCAATAACAAAATTCCAGACTGAGCTATGTGCTTAATTAAAGCTGTAGACTACAACAGAAGATATATTTGCTATTTGCTTTTAATTTGGGCAAGTTTAGAACTGTGTAAGTGATCACCTTGATTAATTGTCTAGATACTGTTAAAATCTCATTTTGTCAGTTCTAATACTGCCATTTAGTGTGGTAATATATGGGAATAAATAATCTTCAGTTTCATTTATGATAACTGTTTGATGGTTATCCCTCAAAGATTGCAACAAAGTCTGTGACTGATGTATCAGTGTCTTCCACAGCTGGTGCTGGGGGGTGGAGATGGAGGAGGGAAAAGAGCTGTCTTCTCTGAATCACAGCAAACTGAGTAAAAGGACTTAAAATCAGGCCTTAAAATCATGTAAATTAGATTTAAAACTGGCAAGAAAATTGCCTTTTTTACCCTACATATGACTTGGTTATGGTTCTTTGGCCTACCACATATAATTTTTTTCCTTAAATGGCTTACTGCCTGGAAATTGTGTTTGATTCACTCAATCATTCCAATTTTTTCCTATGTATATTGTCATTCTTTATTCTATTCTATTCTATTCTATTCTATTCTATTCTATTCTATTCTATTCTATTCTATTCTATTCTATTTCTATTTCTATTTCTATTTCTATTTCTACTCTATTCTACTATATATTCTTACTATATTATACCTATGTTTATTTCAATATCTTTATAATGCTGCAAAGAAGAAATTAGTATTTTTAAGCAAGGAAGGAACATCTATGCAGCATGGAATAAATGACTCAAAAGTCAGATATAAAACCTATTAAATACTTGCAAGGTGGTGTTTCTTTTTTTATTTCACATTTCCTTTTTTTTTTCTTTTTTGATATTTGAAACTTTATAATTCTGCTAAAGCTTAAACTGCTGTAGAAAGTAAAATTAAACCACCACAATGATTATAATACGTTTTGTGTAAGCCACATATGATACAGTAGAGCTGAAGATTATCTATAACATATATGAGCACAGATAAGTGTGATGGAGTGTTGTACAAGCACACTAAGTTGGCACTGGTGCAAGGTACAGTGAAGTCTTTGAAGTCAGAAAACACCAGTGCTGAACTGATAGTAATAAGGGCAAATGTCAGATGCATTAGCAACACCTCTGGGATGTTTGGAAAGAGTCTAAATGTCCAATTTAAAAGTAATATACTGCTACAACCCCAAAATAAATAATTCATGGAAAGTTAATGATTTGAATATAACAGATTGTGAAGCTAAGTCAAGACACTTGGGCTTAAGAAACCTAGACTAAGTTTTTGCTTTGTAAAATACTTCCTTTGGGATTTTGAGGAAGCAAATTACTTTGAGTTATCAAAGGTCTCTTTTAAAATAAAGTTCAGCACCAGTCTCCTTTTTTTCTAAATACAAGCTTTAGGATTCTTCAGCACAGCAATGAGTACTTTGTGAGAACCATGAGTTAGAGAAACACTCAGGGCAGTCTCGTTAGTCTACTTAGTAAATGATTTCCAGTTAGCTAATACTCTTCCAGTAGATTATACAAATTTACGCAAATAATTTTGGTCACTTCTATAATAAATATGTTTTCATTATATAATGTGAAACATGCATATATAAAAATATTCACATAATCACAAGTTATTACACTTTAAACACAATTATAAGCTATGCAATGTAATATTACCCCCCCCATTAACTTTAAAAGCTATTGCTCAGACACTAGGCTTTGTCTAGAAGTCCCTTGTATATACAGATAATATAAGAGGGAAAACACTGCATCTGGTGTGATGTGTCTTACATTTTTATGTATACCTCTTTTTCCTAAACAGAATAGAAAAAAACAGGAAAGATAGAGTTGTAGCTCATACTGCAGCATTTTGATTTAACTTATATGAAAATTAATACTTACAGTAACACCACACTCACTTCCCTAACAAGTGCTAGTCAAAAAGGCAAAAGCTAAATAATTTACAAATCAGATAATTTGCATTGCTCTCCAGAAAAAGGGCCTCATTTCTGATTTTTATTATTTTATTATTTGTAAAATAATATTGGTAACAAGCCATATATGGTGAATTTTGATTTGATCTGCAAAGATGTTTCTTTTAAAGTTGTGATCTTTTGTTCAATCTTCATGTGAACATTTTCCCAGACAGTTGTGCTGGGATATAAGGTTTTTGGTCTTGTTTATTTGTAATGTTTACATCAGCTTAACTTTTTTGGTAGTCTTTCCACTTGTAGGTACTTGCCATCTGGTCAGTGATGATGGCTGGTTTTCTCCATGCGTTCCTCATACAAATTCAGTTTGTGAGGCCTGAAGACCCTGAGCCCTGAAGATGATTGTTTCAATACAGGTGACTGCAAGAGGACAAAGAGAAGCCCAAAATGGGAACAAAATATTTTAATCTTAATTTCATGGGGAAAAAAAAGTTAATAATAATATAAATAACTCAAAGACCTTATTTAGGTAACAAGAATAACACAAAAGAAATGTTCAAAGTGGGGAGGATGGAGGACAGGGCAGAAGAGACGTTTGTGATGTAGCCATAATACAGATATGACAGTAGTGTTGTAGCTGCGATTAGTTTGCAGGAACTACAAGTCACTGAAGTTTTAGAATGTTAGAATTGTGGATTTACAGTAGTGTTGGATGTGAATCAACCACAGTTACCATAGGGCTCCTAATAAAATCCTGTTACTAGTTCTGTCAATACTTCTTAAGCTTCAAAGAGTTCTTGGTCTGTCCACTCTTCCACCTTGTCCAGACCTCTCTGTAGGACGGCTCAGCCTTCTGACATGTCCTCGTGACCCAGCTTAGTGTCATCAGCAAACTTGGTGAGGGTTCTTCAATCCCAGCAACCTGAACATTCATGAAGCTCTTTAAAATATTGTATGAAGGTTCTGATTGTGTTTAGGACTAGGTTTGACTGTATTCTTTTTGTGGGAAACTCACCTAATATGAGATTTGGTAAGAAAATGAAAAGTTCATTTGAGACCTACATCTCCCACTTTAAGTAAGAACACATATACAGAATTGACATTCTCTGTGTATGACACTTTCTAAGTGCTTTGCTTCATCAAACATGGCTAAATATTTCTTTCTTACTATGAAAGAAATACAGCAATGTGTGAGGTTTCCATTTCCTTTGATAGCAGTTAGTGTGCGGCTTAAACAAAATAAAGAAAGTTTTTCAAAAGACTTCCAAATTTGTGTGTGTGAGGTCGCTATATGGCATAAATTGTTCTGTTTTCAGCTTTTAATACATTTTTTTCTATCTAATAAAACAAAAAATAATTAGTCAAAATGAAAACCTGTTTCCCAGAAGACCCAGTTTCTCATATTCTTGTATTTTATTGTGAACCTTGCGGTATCATTTGACATCTTTAAGAAGAGTAATAGCCAAGCTGCAAACACATGCCAGCTACACATTACAAACCTACAGTATATTAATCTGTTGACCTTTGCACTTGGAAAATATCTAAAGTTCTTTATTTATAAAAACCTATCAGCAGTACCCTGCTACAACATTATATATAGTAAGTGCTGTATATATCAGTTGATCTCTGTGTACAGTTTATGGCATGTAAGGTGTAGTAAAAGGATACATCAGACTTTATCATCTGCACCCTGCTGGTTACTTGGCAGGCATTTCTGTTTAAGATATATGTCAAAGAGTAAAAATAAAGTGTATTGAAAAAAGAAAGGTATCTATTAAAACAGTACAACTGGCAACATCTGGGAAGCCCATCAATAGAATTTTATAGCCTGCATTTGCTTGAAGTTAAGGTTTATTACATGGAACGTGTGGTAAAAGAATCATGTCATTTCTCACCTAGTTGTTTTAGCAGAACATGAGGAGTGTGTGTTGTATCCATTCCTACAATAAAAATCACTTTGATACATACACACACACATACATATACACAACACACCCACCAAGTGGTTCATCTGTCTGGTGAGTGCTAAATAGTGAATAAAGTCATACATTAATCAAAGCTTCATGTCCATCTGTACAAAAATATTAAAAAGCAAAAGGACAGCAAAAATTGGTATACATCAATATTCTTTGGATTGTATGTAGTTTAGTGCACAGTCATGGCTAAGAAAACTGTAAATCTGATACTATTCTGCATTTGTTTCAAATAATAAATGAATAGACCATATTGAATACCATGGATAGAAAAAGAATGCTGGAGATACTTCTTGCATGCTAGGGATAAAAATATGAAGGGTTTTAAAAGTTTGTTTAAAGGATTAACCCTCAGAAGTAAGAGCTCCTTAAAAAGACTCAAAACCCATTTATCATCTGATTTAACATGGTAACTTCTTTTGCAGAAGTGACACTACAACATAGGAGTACACTTGAACTGCACTTAAAGGATATATTGATTTCCCTCAGTTTCAGTAGCCATGATCAAGATGCAATTTTTTCCTGCTTCAAATACTAAAACGTAGAAATTTGCATCCTTCTGTAGACTGACTGAGCCTTCCAAAAGATGAGAGAGATTTTCCCAGTTCCAGGATGATTCATTGCCCTTTAAATGATTTCAGTTTATGAAAATATCATAACTTGAAGATTCAAGAAGAAAAGCAAAGGAACAGAATGAATCCCTAAACAATGATTTAAAAGAAACCTTCCTTTTCATTTTTGGATATTTTGACAGAAATGATAAATAGACTCATTTTCACCATCTTAAATAAGGCATCTTTTATGGAGGTCACATATTTGGTCCCCCCTTAATCACTATAATAAATGTATAAAAATTTACTATATAATGAGGTATATGTAGAAAAAGGAAGCAAAAATCACTATTGCATTAAGAAATTTCAGAAATTATTCCTTTCTCACCAGATATAAGAGCCACTCAATCCTATTTTATTCTGGTATAAGCTGTTCACTGTTCGGCATTTCATGGAGAGAAAACCAGAGAATCAGAACACTTATTACGACATTTAACTATGTACTTTTTTATCTCATTTAAAAAGAAAAAATATTGAAAAGCCCTCAGGCTCCCTCCTAAAAGTAGTACTGTAGTTATTTTAGAAATTATTCAGCCTTATTATTTATACTCTTTTCTAGGCAACAGTTCTTTACTTTTGTCAAAGGTTTTTGACTGGGTTAGGTTTAGAGCAGGTTATTTACAGGTTTTTTAGCTGGATTAAATTGCTGTAGTGTCCCATATGGTTAGAAGATTTAGTTATTATATATGACTGTGGACTATAAAAAAAATTAAATATATAAATATATTTTTATTAAATATATAAATAACATGCATGTATGCATAACTTTTGTATGCAGAGCAGAATAATATTTAATTATACCATCAGTTAGAGAAAATATATTGCTGTTCAATAAGTTTTTAAAATTATAAGAGATATGAAGACTCCACAAGTTGTGCAGATTTTAAAAATTTAATTAATTAAATTAATTAATTAAATTGAAGTAATCCAAATAATATAGTCCAAACTGCTGCTAGTCCTGAATACAAAATGAAAATCATAAATAAAAGGTTCACAGTGTTTTCTTTAATTATATAAAAAATCGCCAAAGTTGTTGTATTCAATTATTTTAGAAAAAAAAGTTATCAATAGCAATGTAATATACAAAAGCTATTAATTAAAGGTAAGAATGTGTTTAAGACCATAAAGTATAAAATATTTAAAATAATTAAATGAATAAAAGTCTGTTTGTGTTCAGAACCACAGCTGCTTTGTGGGTAAACATTTTCTATCATTATTAATTCTAAGTTGTTCTGTTTTTCTAGTATTGCAGGAAATGCCTTATGGATCTTAAAGCATGCAGAGACAGCTTCACACACATGTGAAAACAGAAGGAAACAAATGTCTACTCTGAGCTTGTTAAGAATCTTTTTAATTCTCAGCATTAATTCTTCCACTCTCAAAAAGATTTAGACATTTTTAAAAACAATTCTCAGCTACTTTTTTTTTTAGAAGATTTTTATTAAAAGGAGAAAAAAAAAATGCTGTTTAATTGTGATGATATTCCAGATATTGAAGACAATGCAAAATAAAAATGAGTGTTCTGGGCCCAGCAGCTACAAAGTATTACATTAAGTAAGCTTAATTTATATGAAATACAGCCATGTTAAATAAACATAAATTTAATTTTGAAAATGCACTTAAGAATTAAATACAGAATATTTTTTGTGATTTTTTTTTAAAGGAAATGTAGTATACTGGAACCAAACAAACTGACTCCCTTCCTCCACTCCAGTTTTTCCATGCACCTTGCAGGTGGTAGCACTTACAATCCCCTACTTACTGGCAATTTTCTGACATAGAATTAAGTCTTTTTTGATTAATTGCCATAATGCCTTTCACAGTATGAAGCAAATTTAAGTTTATGAAGGGAGGGGCACAAAGGTAACACATTTTAAGTAATAACTTTTATGCAATAGAATAGTTCATGAGCTCTCATTTTTTTTCTGAAAGTTTTCCTGAACTGACTTTCGATACCCATCACGTTAGAGAACTTTTTGTGTCATGTCTTATTCACCTAAGGCTTTATCTTTAGATTAACAGACAGGCTAGTTTGGACTACTTTTAATGGAGGGGGAAATCTCATTATACAGTGACAAGATGAGCATTTCTGAAATTAAAGATAATAAGCCAAAGGCATTAAGCTATCAGCTGTCTTAACAGCTAATATATTGACTCTTGTGAACATCAAAGCTTGGTCTAAATTGTCCCTATTATTTCTAGATTAGGGAGAAAAAAAAAAAAAAAAAAAAAAAAAGAGGGTCCAGTCTGAAAATGATCTTTGTCAGAAAATTACCATATTTTTCATTTTTTGCATCTACACACTTGGGTTATGGGTAGTCTTTTCTGAAATTGTTTGAATAATAATAGTGTCATATTTTCCTGGCTCTTTTAAATTATGAAGTAGTCTGTTTATTAAAAATCAGATTGTATACTGGAATGAGTAATCCTCTACTAAAATGTAAAACTTTGCCATGTTTTATAGGTAGAAATAGGCAATATTTAATATTTGAATGATCAGAGAAAGAGGAAGTGTGTATTTCACTTGCTTGCTATCTATTCTCTAGAATAGGCCTGAAAAAGGGCAGTTTGAAAACTGCAATGCATTACAGAGTGAGAAATCAGGTTTTGCAGAGTTTCAATCATCTACTGTCAAAGAATAACTTTATGCATGCATATAAATATATGTAAAGAAGATCAACATTTATATCCATTTGGATGATTTCCACAGACAACACCTGATGCTTTACAGAAAACACAAATAACCATGTCAAAAGTGGTTGGAACACACAAGATTAGAAATGATTCTTATATTTACAGTGAGACTTCCATTTTTCCCTATTTATACGTGAAGGGAATGCTTTCAATTCATTCATAGATGATAGCAAGAGTTTTATGAGATTTAAAGATTACTAGCTTAAGCTATTGGATATTTTCATACCTCAGAAATTAAGAGATCACTACATATTCATATACTTAAGGAAGAATATATCATCCAAATGTTGAGTGATTACTCTCAGTGGCTACTACAATTTTTAAAGGTTGCCACTGGCACCATATATTTCAATGTTTTAGCAGGAGGTAATTTTCAGAAATTTTCAGATTTTCTGTGTATCTTTCTACTTAAGTTTTTCATGACTCTAAAGCAAAAAAAAAGGACTTTTTATTTTTTCCCCTATAGTGTAGAATCATAGAACCATATACAGAATATCCTGAGTTGGAAGGGACCCACAAGGATCGTAGCTCTCAGCCTTGCACAGAACTATCTCCAGGAGTCACGCCATGTGCCCAAGAGCATTGTCCAAATGCTTCTTGAACTGTGTCAGGCTTCGTGTTGTGACCACTTCTCTGTGGAGCCTGTTCCAGTGCCCAGCCACCTTCTGAGAGAAGAATTTTTTCCTAATGTCTGATCTAAATGTCCCCTGACTCTGCTTCATATCATTCACCTGGGTCCTGTGATGGTGCAAAATACATCATTTAGAAAAAAAATAAAACAAATTTAGATGTAAAATAGTAAACAAACTAAGCAAACAAACAAGCCAACAATAAATAGGGAAACTACAATGAGTAAGATGCATCTCATTCAGGATGATGATACTCACCTTTATATTAAAATGAACATATATTAAGCTGCTTTTAATTAAATAATAAATTATTCTTTCTATTCTTTCACCTCTTCCTTTTTTTTTTTTTTTAATGTAAAACAACAGGATACCTAGTAAAGATTTTAAACCAGAATGGAAAAAGACAATAAAACTGGAGGAGAATGGCACCTCTTTAAGACAATTTTCATCCCATGATGTGTAGTGGGAATGTAGGAAAATGTATTCTGCAGAAGCTCACCTGCATCAAAATGTTTACTTACGGTCAAGCTGGCTGTGAGAGGTAAATAGATCATCCATGGCTTTATTTTGGAGACAGCAGATTCTGTGCTGAACCAGAGTCCATGGTAGAGCATTCCCTTAAAGTCATTCCCACTGTCACAGAAATTTATTGAAGACTCTGAACTACAAACTACCTGGCTAGGTATGTGGATGACCTGAAGAAGCCTGACATCCTCTGCTGTACCAGAGGAAAGCACAGGCAATTCTGACAGTCTCCTCTGGTCTACAACAAAGTAATTTGAGTAACAATCAAAAGCTCAGCCCAAGGAAAGGTCTAAGAAGCAAAGAAAGGTTGAAAAAATACTAGGGAAAAAACCCTATGAATTTGCATTTCTAATCCAGCCTTCCCAGCTGCCAGCTTTGTGAAAATGGGCTTCTTACATGGCTATGCTTGTCTAAAAACAGAAATTCCTTAACAGGTGCACAGCATGTTTCTGCCTCTCCAGTTCACCAGCATTATTAATTTTGTCCTCTGAATATTTTAGTAGACACTACTTTTAATTTTTCAAAATTTATGCAGATTTTTGGCATAAACCTAAATCCATAAACACTTTGTCTCTCTTGAAATATGTATTTAATAATAACTTCCACTATTATAAGACAGTTTGCAATGACAGTGGCTTAGATTCTTTGTCAGTGTCACTGTTCCATCTTCAGTAATGTTAAGAACTTTTATGTAAAGCTTTTATGTTGGGATTCAGGAACTTTTGAAATTGTTTTGAATGAGAGAGCTCCGGCAGCTGATATTCTAATTTAAAAAAAAAAACCAACAAAACAAAACAAAAAAAAAGTTTGTTTCCAGTAATGGCATAGCAGACATCTTGAAGTATACAATTTCCCAGAAATGCTATGTATATAATTTCAGCTGCATGTGAAAGGAATTTGAACTTGTATGGAAGATTGCAGTAGGTGAACTGTGTGACTGACAAGATATTGTAAAGGACCAGTGCAGCAAGAACAGATTCTTGGCAGCAGTTTTTTATTATGGAATTCCAGATGAGATGTTGAAAGATGATGATTCTGATCTGACTTGTTTTCACTCTCTTTTCTATCTGTTTGAATATACTATATAAAACCTAATCAAAGTAAAATGAGTTGCAATAAAAGTCCATGTAAATAGTGACAAATTCAATAAAAATAATGAGCTACCATATATTTTAAAAAAATGAAAATTAGTTTCAAAGGGTAAAGACCATGTATTTAGAGCTTTATATTTTATTTTTAATACTGAGAACAATTCAAGGTGCGAGAGTAATGTCTGAGTTTAAAATCAAATAAGAGTTCCAGAATTAGAACATTACATCCTTTCCAAGTGACTGTGTTTTAAGAGGAGATGGTCTCTTGTCAGACACCATTTCTGCCAGGAGACAGAAGGTATCAGCCTAATGTTAACTTGAAACCCAACTTGCTCTGGTGAAAAACTACAGTTCTGCTCATTATAACAGTTCTCCAGCACTTGATTAATTTTGCAGTGCAGCTTTAAAGGAAGGAAAGGACATCTGAGGGAAGATGTCCTTTTAACTATTCAACGTTTTCTACTAGGACTACCCCAAAAATAATGAATTTGAGTTCACTAGCATATATGGATTTTTTCCTGTCCATGCTTTCTGTGTGTCATATATTTGTATATATTTTTATAAAGGTACACTGAAGTCTAAAGTTTTAGTGTTTTCTCTTTGTCTAAGAATGAAATTTGGATTTCTTTAATAATTTAAATTTCCATTATTCTGTCTTTTTTTCTCAGGCTGGAGGTCCGAACCTCCACTCTAATATAAATGGCCTCCCCTGAAACAGAAGCCCTACACAAGAAAGAGAATAAAATATTTTATTTGTGATTCTTCCAGCTTCTAGGGAGAAAAGCATGAATCTGTGATGGACTAATAGATTTTAAAATTGTTAAGTGGTAGTTACTGTAGCTCTAATACTACTCACCCATATGTGGTGTAACAGTGAAGTTTTCAATTAGGTTGCTTTTTTGTCTCCCAGGAGTTTTGCTGCCTTGCAAGGATTCTAGTCAGATTAGATTTCTTTAAGTTAGATATCTGCTCTTTAAAAAGCACATTTGACTTACTTTTCTGTCATCAAGCCTGACTGGTGAAAACCCTCCTGGAGTAATGAAGAGAAGGTAAGGCTGATATAACCATTTGTAATCATTACTTGTATTCGTCTCTCTCTGCATTAAGAAACCTACATGAGAAATGTAGTGTAGGTGGTTTATGTAGCAGATAACTTATCACACATCTCACGTGAAAGCAGTGAGAGAACTGCCATTTAGGAGCTCATATCACTGAGATAGCTGTCTAGTGCTGTGTTAAAGGTAGTTGTAATGCTTCCTGGCTTCATGCTGGCTTCACTGATTGTCTAGAAAAACACATGACAACGTTTAGCAAACAATAACCAACCTTGGTTACTGGAGAACCTTGTTTGGCCTACTCCTTCTATATATTCATTTGGGAAAGCTTGTCCACCTTTCACCAGAGAAATTAGGGACTGGTTTTAATGATACTTTTTCAGTAGACAGACATCTCCTTTCTATCTTTTAAGAAGCTATCCTTATTAATCACACTGTGATATACCATATTATATTAAAAATTTTTCATGAGTCTACTACCACATAGAGAAACCCACTGCCAGTTCTAGACTATTTCATTCTGCCAAGTAATTGTTCTTCTATTCCTATCTTACACTGATTAGAGAAGCATACACTTCTTCAAATACTAAGAAATGGGAAAGATGATTTTTAAAGTGGAAAATACAAGAAATTATAATTAGAGACAACACTTGGGATAAAAATCTCTTACAGTAGTCAGAGAGATGTGTGAGTGACAGAGCCTGGTGTTCAGTGTGCAGGTTTTTTTCTCTGTTTGCTTTTTAATATTAAGAAATTTTACAACTTAATATTTTATTTTTTTTTTTTGGTAAGCAGAGTCCAAAAGGTACTTTAGAATAATACCGGTGACTTTTCTAGAATCAAAATAATCCTGTTATGGTTGTATTTAATGAATATTTACATTGAGATAATGGAGAATAAGCTCAAGAGAAAAATAATTCACAGTTGGCTGGGGGACCACATGGCTACACTGTACCAACTATATGTCAACCATGGCCTTCAGCTGAAATTCTCTGATTATTTGAAGACATGAAAGAACAGGAAATTCTAAGCTGAGGATCAAATAATGTGACTAAAAGAAGGGGAGAAAATTGAGAGCCGAGTGAAATTAAAGAATAGTAATTTTAATTATAAACTTGCTATTTGGCATGATATATTGTGCAAAGCTGTCATTCTGGTTTTAAACCAGGTATTCTATATTACATACTGAATTGCATTCATAGTGCTTATATGTTAGAGGTTGGTGAATGCATGCAGGCCTTTGATAGGTTCCTTATTTTTGAATTGATAACTCAGATAATCAATGGATGCCTGTGACAGGCACATAGGGCAGGTCAAGGTGCAAAAGTCAAGATGCTCAAAAATCAAGAAACTCAAAAATGTTTTTCAATATTAGATAGAAGTAATTTTAAAGGCAAAAGTAGTCTTTTTTAAAACATTCCTCAAACTTATATTCAACACCACTGAATGGTTTTCTCCTGCAGCCCATCCTGCATCACACTTCTAAAATCACCTGAGACTGCATCATCTGCATGTTATCACAATATGTTTCATCTGATCCTGGTTAAGTGAAGGATCAAAACCAAACCAAGCAACAGAACACCCCTCTCAGCTTGACCCATACTCCAGAACCATACCTGCAAAAATAGACTCCGTTTTCAGACTTGTCTGGACTAGCAGAGTCTGGACTAGCTCAAACTCTTTCATTTTCAAGATGAATATTACAATTATTATGGTTTGTGTAGCAGTGATTCCTCCTTGTTTCCTTGATCATCTGAACAAAATAAGCAATTATCTACATAAAATCACTGGGCACTCAGAATTCATATTTTCTATGTAAACTTTTTAATTAATTCTTGCTTTTGATTTCTGATGGGTTATATGCTTGACTAATGCTTACTGAAAACAAAGGAACTTGTACTGTTTGTAACAGGAGCTACCAGCACTTATTGTATCACAAAATGAAGTCATCTTTAGGCAGGCAGAAGCTTTGCTTCAGTGAAAGTTTTCTTATCATCATTGATACACAATCACAGAGCTGACAATGGGCCAGGAACAAATATTTCCCTTAACTAATCAAGCAAAAGCTTGAATGTAAGTCATCGTTTACAAGCCTTTTTGTTCTATTAATGTTAGGGAATAGAACTGTGTTACTTGAAACATGGCATAGCTTTCTGGTAAGAATTTACTTGAATATAAGTATTGAACATACAACACTATTTAAATATCTTCACTAATCAGCTAATATTCCTCAAGCTGTTTAGGCATATGGAGGTCATTACTTAGAGTTGAGTTTATAGAGGGGTTGCTGTTTTCCATCCATAGCTGCTGTAAACTGAGACGGGCTGTGAAGGAACTTCTGAAGTGTCTGAGGACTTCACATGTACCAGCCAGAAAGTTTTCTCTCTTCTCTCTGTTTGCTTAGTAGTCCCAGGAGGCAATAAAAGTAAAATGGGTTATAAAATAAGACATATGGACAAACTTGCTGTTGCAGCAGGTATGGATTATATCAACAGAGACATCAAATATCTGATATGAAGGGAATATCAGCTAGGTGCCCAGTCACTCTCTGATACTGATTTTGGGAGTTTCTATGGGCTCTGCTTGAATAATTCGCATTTATCCAGACAAGAAACCTGTAGGTTTGTCTTTGTCTTTGAAGCTGTCCTCTTGATCTGATCTCCTACCTGACAGCTAAGCCTTCAAATATGCAATTATGACAGTTCACATCTCAACAAATAGGTAAATAAAATTACTAATACATGGTAGGACTGGTGTGACTATTTCAGTTCCCTAAGACAAGTTCAAAAAAGAGGCCAAATCTTATGGTGCCATATAACAGGTTTTCAGCTTTAGTTATTCTAGTAATAGTGCTGTGACCTTCCAGGCACTGTCATAATTAGAAACCACTGCTACTATCTGCATTTTCCTGTGGAGGTTCAGGGTTGATTAAAAATATAATTTAATTTAAAACTAAATTAAATTAAAAATAAATTAAAAATATGAAGTTACAAAAGTTTGTGGGATTTTTCCTCAGAAAGAAAACAATATTTGATATTATGACTGTATCTTGTGACTCTATGGGAACAATTCATCAAAAAATTTGGTTGAAGTTTGATTTCTGACCATCTGATGTTCCACAAACACATTACTTCTGTCCAAAATCAGCATATTTTACAGGTTAGCAAAAAAGAATTGTAACAATTGTAGGTTGATCCCAGCCTGATTAAAAAATCTTCCTTTAAATATATCTGAGATTATACAAATTTAAACTGCCAGCAGACCTTGTTGCTTGAAGTTAAGCCAACTTGGAGTGAAATCTGGATAATTTTCTACCATTTTTTTCAGCTCCTTTATCATATCCCTAAAACCTGCTCCAGTGAAAGTGAAAGAAAACCCATCTACAAAATAAAACCACGTAAACCTAACTGTTCAGGGTTTTTTTATTTACATCTTGAGCAAGGTAGAAGAATTTAGGAAGTATTTATTTTCCTTCCCTTATTTTAGCTTTCTTGAAAATATATTATTATTTTACAATTTTTTAGCAATTAAGAAATTGGGGTTTTTTTAGGCCCACAATTTCTGAACTCCAAAACTTCTGCTTAAATTCCACTGGATTTATAGACTAAACACATGCTTAAAGTGAGTGTGTAATTAGATATTTTGCTGAATTGGATTTTAAATTGCTAATTTATTTTTAGTAAATTTTTATTGACACCCCTGTTTATGTAAAGGAGCTATTTAGATTTTCAACACAAGATTTCATTTGCAGAATTTCTGAAGAAGAACCCACATTAAACCAATGAGGTAGAATTAATTACTGAGGACTTAGAGACAAAATCAAACAGGGAGCATTAAAACTGAAACTCCATGTATTTATTTTGTAGTTTTTCCATTCTAATAAAGGTGAAGTGTAAAAACACATTATTTCATCTATGAAGTACTTTGATATCTGCTTTCCCTCACAAACAGTGAAGCAATTTTATGGCTGGTAAAAGCAAGAAGGATTGGATTAGGGTTTTTGGTGGTGGTGGTTTTGGGCTTTTTTTCCCAAACAAAGTTTGCTTTGTCACAAAAAAAATGACATTGTAAAAATAAAATGGACATAATGAAAAAGATGAAGGTTGAGACTTTGCCTTTATGGAAGAGAAACAATATATCGATGAACTTTCTAAAAGAGAAGGAAGATGACTTGCAAAAGCCTCAAGCCAAATGAGAGAATACAAAGCTTTCACCAAGATTTTTGTTTTGTTAGCAATATGGGAGAACAAATAACAAAGCATGTTGCAGGAGAGAAATTCTAAAATTTCACAAACAGAATTATTTATGTTTATTGACAACATAAGACAACAGACTTGGCAGAAGAAAAATGCATAATTGGTCACAGGACAGAAGCCAGCTAGCTTGATATTGACATAGATTCCTATAAAAATCCAGTAAGGCCATATATCTTTTACCAGTGATCTCACTCATGGTAAGTGATGCTGCTCCTGGTGGCATCTATGTGGTTTTTCGTGTGTTTAAATTAAAAGATAGAACTGCTGATGAGAAAAATTTATGTACTTACCCTTTTCTAGGATACTTTTTTCAGTCTTTATTTAAGTCTGTGCTTTCAGTATTGTGTTTTTTGGAGTCCCCCTCCTCCTGGGGGGGGAGGCTGCTGCTCCTCCCTTGGAGCTGCCTAAGAGGCACAAGGTGGGATCGAGGTGGAGGCTGTGGGTTCAGGCAGGCAGGAGAGCCAGGCACAGAGCAGCCAAATGGCAGTGCCTACAGGGATTGACTTTATGTCCTTTCAGAAAGCACTGACCTCAGCAGTGAGGATGTCTGTAGTTCTACATAAAATGTAGATGTGTTTTTGTGATATCGAAATTTTACACATTTTTATTTTTTGCTTCAGTTGTGCAGTCTACAAGCAGCATAATTCTTGTCCTCAAGTCAGATATTGTCTTATAATGAAAACAAGTTTTCATTGCAATGAGGCAATAGCTTCTTTTCCTATTTTACATGCAAAAGTCCATTGGAATGATTACAAGAATCTGTAGTAAGAAAACTAGGTACATAGAAGGTCATTCAGGATTTGTATATTCATTGCATGTACTTCTGACATTTTACCTGGGCTCTTAGTAGAAAAGGTGCTGAAAAATAGAAGACAGGCAAAGACTCTGGAGCAGCCAAATCCATCAGTTTAGTGCTGTGCTAATGTCATCTTTTGGCTTCCTTTTTGCTGTGAGAGTAGAAAAGATCATACCCTTACCTGTAATATATGGATACCTTCCAGGAAGCTGACAGCAAAAAACCCCTTCCTTCTTAGTACCTCCTCCAGGCTTCTCAAAGAAATATCCCCCAGTCTGGCATTTTTCTGTTGCAGACTTTTGCATTTGGTCTCCCAAACAAGAAGAAATAATTTTTAAGCAACCAAAAAGCCACCCAAAACTGCACTTTCCATATTAGTTTTGTACCAATGCTTGCATAGGTATAATGGAAGGTAGAGGAAATACAAGAGCTATATCTAGAAGCAAGGTTAAGGAAAGATCATTCTGGATTGCCCAAGATAAAATCAATTTTTTAGTACTATCAAGTCTGAGTACTTTGTGGGAGAATTTCCTATCATTGGGTATTTCATATGAACTTGGTACCTCACTAGGGAAACACATCAAACATTTTTATGCACTTAAAATCTGTACAGAAATTCCAGATCAATTATTTGTATATAATAACCTGAAGGGCTTATAAAAATATATGTGGAGTTCAGAGTAGATTAAACACACTATCAAAAGCTGACAGAAGCCAAAAAAATTCACATTCCTCAGAAAAAAACCCCAGTAGATGGCTTCCTAAACTTTTGGGGAGCAGAAATCCATCTAAAACCAAGCATAATTCTGTGTCGAACCAAAAAATTTGTATTATCTACTGCCAAAAGGAAATCTTCTGAGAATTTTTATTAGTATTTTTTTGAAATATATAATCTGAAAGATGTCATCCAAATAATTAGTTGATTGTGTTAAAAAAATTGAAGAGTCCTACTTATTTAGGGGAATTACATTGGTATTTAGGAAAAATAGTCCAATTCTGTTTCCTGTGAGAACCAAGGCAGCCACCCAAGTCTGGCAAGTACAAAACAAGCTCTGTAAAACTAAAGCAGCAGCTGGGGAGCATGCAGGATCACACAGGGCCTCCCACATGGTCTGTGACTGGCCTCTACAGGAGCAGCCGAGCAGGTCTCTGAGCATGTTGGTTGCACGGGTCAGGTCTGCCAAATCTCTTTGGGGAGACAACTGCCTGTTGTACATCTCATATCTGATCATAGAAGCATGGAATGATGGAATACTTTGGGTTGAAAGGGTCCTTAAAGACTATCTCGTTCCATCCCCTGTGACATGGATAGGGACACCCTCCACTACATCAGGTTGCTCAAAGGCCCCTGCAACCAGGAATGGGGCCTTCACTTCTCTGGGTGACCTGAGCCAGTGCCTCACCACCCATGTCAGGAAGAATTTCTTCCTAATATTGAATCTAAACCTACCTTCTTTCAGTTAAAACCACGACCCCTTGTCCTATCACCCACCCCTCAATGTCTAAATCTGATGTTTGCATCTCATCCTGAACAAATTATGACTAGTGCCTGTAGGTTACTCTATGAGAAAAAAACTTTTGATCCTATATGTACACAGGCTATGTGCCTCTGTTATCAACAGGAAATAGTTCTGTCTTTGGGCAATGTCCTAGTTCGTCATCTGCTGAAGAGGCTGATAAACACCGCTCTCTCTCTTCCCCTGGAAATCATCTCCATCTCTTTTTTTTCCTATTCCCACAGCTGTCTGTAGCTGGATGATTTCCCAGAGACATTTTGATCTGTTGACAAAAGGCCAACAGCTAAAAATACAGCTCGTCACCTGAGTATTACTTAAAAAAGATTACTCTTCAGATGGTCCCTGCTGTATCTATGA